>NC_030678.2:169273307-169470807 GCF_000004195.4 Xenopus tropicalis | reverse complement strand
GGAGCAAGATAGCAGCTCCCAGTAGGTATCAGAATAGCGCTCAATAGTAAGAAATCCAAGTCCGGCTTGGGACTCCTCCAGTTACATGGGAGTAGGAGAAACAATAGGTTAGCTGAAAGCAGTTCTAATGTGTAGCGCTGGCTGAAAGCTCAGACTCAGGCACACTTTACTGCTGCGCTGCAAGTTGGAGTGATATCCCCCTCCCCCCCAGCAGCCGATCAGCAGAATAATGGGAAGGGAGCAAGATAGCAGCTCCCAGTAGGTATCAGAATAGCGCTCAATAGTAAGAAATCCAAGTCCGGCTTGGGACTCCTCCAGTTACATGGGAGTAGGAGAAACAATAGGTTAGCTGAAAGCAGTTCTAATGTGTAGCGCTGGCTGAAAGCTCAGACTCAGGCACACTTTACTGCTGCGCTGCAAGTTGGAGTGATATCCCCCCTCCCCCCCAGCAGCCGATCAGCAGAATAATGGGAAGGGAGCAAGATAGCAGCTCCCAGTAGGTATCAGAATAGCGCTCAATAGTAAGAAATCCAAGTCCGGCTTGGGACTCCTCCAGTTACATGGGAGTAGGAGAAACAATAGGTTAGCTGAAAGCAGTTCTAATGAGTAGCGCTGGCTGAAAGCTCAGACTCAGGCACAAGGCACTGAGATGGCGCCTACACACCAATATTACAGCTACAAATACTGTACATTTGTTGGTTCAAGAATAAAAGGTTAAATGGCAGAGGGAATTATTTGCTGTGTAACAGTGTCATTCAGAAATAAAAAGTACCCCATAAACATCATGAGATTCGGTTTGTCCAGGATTCAGGAATCCCAAATGGAATCCTGTATTCGGTGCATCCCTAGTATTGGGGACAGGCCTATATAGACACGGCGTACGCGAGTGGCCGTGCCTAAGGCAGCCATTAATCTAGAATGTGATGCAAAACCAGCACACAGTTTACAAAGGGGCGGCCAATGGCAGGGGGCAAATGTTTTACCGTTTTAGGGAAAAAAAAAACCAAAATAAGGGAATTGTGTTGATTTTTCTGCACTTTGCACCTTGCGTGTTGTTACTTTGCAAGGCCCATTATATTGTCAACCGTCAGATATTTTCATAATATCCATAAACAAAGCTGCCTTCTCGCTATTAAACTGCAACTCCCAGCGTGTCCATCTCTCACTATAAAGCAAATGATAAAATGAATGTATTTATGGGGCAGGTCTGTTCCTATTTATTCTCTAAATGCTATGACAGAAGGTGGAGCCCCGCACACAGTGACATTGCCACCCTGGGCTAGAGGGCATTGTGAACCCATTCATCTGAATTACACTGTATCCCCGGAAGGAGATTTATTCGAGTATATTCAGCCCGTGCATCCCTGCATCCCATGGGTAATCTCTTCCTCCTTGTTTAACCCCTTAAGACCCACAAAGCTTTAACTCTATGGCACCGACGTGGAAGTACCAACGTGCCAAGGCCATAGAGTCTACATTTCTTGGGTCTATTCGACTCTAAGGGAAAACATGATTTGTGTATGCCATTAACCCTTTGGGACTACTCACTAACATTCTTTTTCTTATTTAGGCATGTTTTCTGTAATTTAGTTTCTTTTTTTTTGTTTCCTGTGGGGTTGTATCTAGGGTTGCCACCTCTCCTGCCCGAGAACTCCGGGCAGGGAGGCGGAGCGTGATGTGACTGGGCGGGGCAGTGGCATCAAAGGGGCGGGCCACTGCTGTCACAGGGGCGGGGCTATGAAACCTCCATGACAATAGGGAAATCTTCTAGAATCCTGCCTGGTTTTCCAAATTGGGAAAACCAGGCAGGCAGTTTTGACCCGGACAGCCCAACTGAAACCGAGCTGTCCGTGTCAAAACCTAGACAGCTGGTAACCCTAGTTGGATCTGGTTGGCTGCCGTTAATAACATAAGTGGAAGCCATAGGGGCCACCTTGGGCCCACCCACCTGGAACATACCAAGAGAACGTTGGCCCGTTCTGAACCCACCTAACCCACGGATCATGGCCCGGCCCGTACAACACTGCTGCTCTCTTTCCACATAGCTCTAAAAACTCTCACCCCATCTGGACTTGCTCCCTGCCAGGCCCCGACTGGCAACCTATGGGTTCAGGCAAATGCCAGAGGGGCTGCTGTAAGATGCCATAGTCAGTCACTATTTATTGGGCTTTATATGGGGGCTCAATAACATTTTCTGGAACTAAATACCAGCATTCCTATAATTTAATCTTCTTCAAAAATTTTGGCACCAAGCATCATTTTTGGCTGGTAAAGGTGGCAACCCTATTACCATTACCAGGGGCCCAGCACAAACAGTCCAAACTCCACCAGACCCCAGAAGAAGAGGGTCCAGGGCGGGGGGACTATAATACAGCAGACCCTGTCACCCAGGCCCCCCTGAGACCGTAGTGTATAGGTAGTTACGCCACTGGTACATTTCATCAGATATAACTTGATTCATCCAAAACATTGGCACCCAATCAGTACAGAGGGGCTGCTGTGTGGGGGGCAATTTGGGCCTCTGTGTACTAGAAATGCCAGGGTCTGTCTTTGCATCCCAGTTCAGACCTGTTGCAGTTCAACAAAAGAAATAGAAACAGTGATGGGATTTAATTTTAATAATTGTAATAGGTGCTAATGAGTTTGAAGCCACACATCAGCTTGCGGGTCGTTTATCAGGGCGGCCCTCGGATTGACTCCATTTAGCGACGCAAGTTTTATTCCGTTAGGAATGTTTCGCCGCATAATTAATAGTGCAAAGTTAGTTTATGCAATATGAGGAAAATGAAAAGTGTTCTAATGTCTAATCATGTAGAGCTGGGCACCTGTTTATTTTGCCCTGCCAGGTGCATCTTTATTTACCCCCAGTTAGGGTTGCCACCTGTCTAGTTTTGACCCGACAGCCTGGTTTTTGGTAGGGTTGTCCGGGTCAAAACTCCCTGCACGATTTTCCCAATATGGAAAACCGGGCAGAGCCAAGCTGGCCAGGCACCCTAGGCAACCCTAGGCCTGCTTAGCCTGCCCCCATGCACAGATGCACGCACACAGGAGATGGGGTTGCTGTTGGAGGGGGGTGATGGGTTGGGGGAAAAGGGCCCGGAACTAGGGGTAGGTGAAAGAAGAGGCACCTGCCTGGTGCCTTCCCCCCCCAATGTTGCACCCTTCTGCCTACCCCTAGTTCCGTGCCTGACCCCCAGTATTATGTCTATATGCATGCCCCTTACTCTCATGTCCAGGGTTGGACTGGGCTGAGTTTTTTCCCGGGGTGCCCGGCCCTAGTGGGTCCCGGCAGCCCAGACCCGACCCTTGCCGGTTCACCAGCCAACCGTTCCTCCCCTAATGCGTTAAACTTGTGCGCGCTATGGGGAGGACATTGGGTGGGGGACCCTATGAGGGGTTAGGGAGGCTCAGTGGGGGCCCCTGCAGGGGGAAATAAGGGAGGCTCAGCAGGGAGTTAGGGGGTGTGGGGGACACGCCCGGCAGGGGCACCTGCAGGGCCCCTAGGGCAGTAGCTTGCACCCCCAGTCCGACCCTGCTCATGTCATACAGGGGGCACAATAAAGGGGCATCTGTAGGGCTGTCACCTTTTCCGTGGCTCCTTACTGGACGATGACATGGAGGGCAGGTCCAAAATGGGCAGAGCTATGATGTGGGAAAGCTACAGGATGGAAGAGGTAATTGGCAGGATGGAGGCGGAGTGGGGGCTGGATAGAGATGAAGTGGGGGTGGAATTGGGGCAGGCCGGAGGCAGAACATTAGGGATCACAAATTTACCAGCAAATACATTGCCAGTAATTTTGTAGCCCTGGTCCTGGCTGGTAATTTGCGGGCTTGGCTAGTGAAACACTGGCTAGGTGGAAACCTTAGGCATCTGTGGGTGTAAGGTGCGTCGGAGCCCTATTCTACATGCAGAGTGTTGCACAAGTGCAGTGTGTAAGGCTATAATAAGTGTATATGGCTGTATCACAGGCTGCATTGTAAGGAAAAAGGTTTCTATGTGAGTATAAATATTATTCGAGCCTGTAGTAATGTAAAAAAGCAATTGCCCCGGGATTTGATCATAAACACTCCAGGTGCAAAATAAACATTTTGGACAAAACACAAGAATTCGGTAAATATTTCCCCTCAGCTAAACAAAGGATTTTATTTCGCCCAATCCACTCAATGTCGCATACGGAGAACCCCCAGCTCTATATATTTTTAATGATACTCAAGCTCCCTAGTAAAACTGGATTAGCAGCTTGATACTCCGGGATGGCAGCGCTCCACGGGGGGGTTTATATGGGTTGTAAGAGAATATTTCAATGATTTAATTTCTTGGAATTGTAGTCACACAATGAATTCTACAAGGTGGGCTTCATCTTGCTAATATGGGAACCATTTATAGGGTCTCGAAGGGTAATCGCCTTTTCTGTGTAATCCAATAACACAATAGGATAAAAAGGCCTGGAGGTGACAGCCAGAAATCTGGAATCAAATATTAGTACCTCTGACTGGAAACAATACTGTTCCATTTTCTCTGCCCCTATATATTAGGTACCTACCTAGTGCTACCAACCCCTATTTCTGTAGGGAAATGAGAGCAGAGCAGGCAGTAACCCTTCCAACACTTTCCCCTGTCTCTGCCCCTATATATTAGGTACCTACCTAGTGCTACCAACCCCTATTTCTGTAGGGAAATGAGAGCAGGGCAGGCAGTAACCCTTCCAACACTTTCCCCTGTCTCTGCCCCTATATATTAGGTACCTACCTAGTGCTACCAACCCCTATTTCTGTAGGGAAATGAGAGCAGGGCAGGCAGTAACCCTTCCAACACTTTCCCCTGTCTCTGCCCCTATATATTAGGTACCTACCTAGTGCTACCAACCCCTATTTCTGTAGGGAAATGAGAGCAGAGCAGGCAGTAACCCTTCCAACACTTTCCCCCTGTCTCTGCCCCTATATATTAGGTACTTACCTAGTGCTACCAACCCCTATTTCTGTAGGGAAATGAGAGCAGAGCAGGCAGTAACCCTTCCAACTCTTTCCCCTGTCTCTGCCCCTATATATTAGGTACTTACCTAGTGCTACCAACCCCTATTTCTGTAGGGAAATGAGAGCAGGGCAGGCAGTAACCCTTCCAACTCTTTCCCCTGTCTCTGCCCCTATATATTAGGTACCTACCTAGTGCTACCAACCCCTGTTTCTGTAGGGAAATGAGAGCAGGGCAGGCAGTAACCCTTCCAACGCTTTCCCCTGTCTCTGCCCCTATATATTAGGTACCTACCTAGTGCTACCAACCCCTATTTCTGTAGGGAAATGAGAGCAGGGCAGGCAGTAACCCTTCCAACACTTTCCCCTTTCACTTTCCCTATATATTAGGTACCTATCTAGTGTTACCGATCCTTATTGTTCTATGTAGGGATAGTGAGGAATAGCAAAGTAAGATGGCACAGCAAGATAAGATGGCAACCCAGCTTATGGACCCTCAGTTGCTAAAGCAAAAGGACAGATCTGCCCTCGTTCGTTGCCTCTTGCTGCCATACGTTTGGCGGGGAAGGCAGTATCTGGAGGCATCCAGCTGGCCTCTTGTGTTCCCTTGGCGTTTGCTGCGGTGTAATTTGGCCGCTTGATTCAAGCTTTTCCAGCCATAATTATGGTAAGCACTGCAGCATCTCATTTAGCCTCATCTGTAAGTGAAATGCCACGAGCCCACCCAATTTGTTATTTCAGCTAAAGAGGGTGCACGCACAAACAAACATGCACGGAAATACAGAAAATAAAGAGAGTTCGGGTTTCGTGCTGGATTTTGTCCAAGTGGAAAAATTGTGTCATCCTTTCACTTTCCTAAGCACAATGGGAGCTGTTAATTCCCTCGCCCGGTGGGGCACGGCTCGGGGCCCAAGCGCCCTGCAGGTTAATTAGATCTCTGCCCATTACTTCCTTTTGTTAGGGGATCAATGGCCGCTCTTTGAAAGCAATCATAAGTTCAGAAGGGAAGAATTTACTCGAAGAGCCACAAATATTAAAGGTAATGTAATAAAAGTCTTCGGACAATGGCACACGTGAGGATTTTGGCCATTCTGGCCCCGGTGGCTTTTAGTAGTCTTCTGCTGATCTCCATTCACCTCTGGGTTACTTGCAAGAAAGCTTTCTGCTGATTGTGTGCTAGCGAAGGGCAGGCTGAAATCTCCATGTGCTCCATTGCCAAGTTGGCCATATACACCAATATAATCGTACAAAACTAAGTTTCATACCATTTCGGATGTTTAGTCGATCCTCTGATTTGTTATTTTTAGGGCTTTATGCTTTAGTTTTAATCTGAATGTTTTAGGTCATTGCATTTAAACGTATGACCGATATCCGAATGTTTGTCGGAAGAAGACTAGAATCTGAACATGTATGGCCACCTTAAGTCTGCACTAGGGCTGGTAAACTATAGCAACCAATCAGCAAGTCACAATGGTTGCAATGAGGAGGTCTCTCTTGAGGTAGCCATATAGCCCAGAGGTGTGGTCTCCTTAGTAGCTGCCATTAAGGTGCCCATACACATAAAGATCCGCTCGCCTGGCGAGGTCTCCAAGTGAGCGGATCTTCTCCCGATATCCCCACCTACGGGTTGGCAATATCAGGGGAATTTAGGCTAATTCGAATTATAACGACTGCAATAGGCGCAGTCGGTTCAGGGACCACTTCAACGAGCCGATGTGGTCCCCGATCCGACTGAATTTTTTAACCTGGCCGATCGATATCTGGCTGATTTCAGGCCAGATATTGGTCGGCAGGCCAGTCTCCCCTACACTGGCCAATAAGCTGCCGAATCGATCCAAGGGACCGATATTGGCAGCTACAATCCGCCCGTGTATGGCCACCTTTAGGTCTGAACCTACTGTATGTAGCTCTAGATTGAGGCCAGTTATGATCTTGGACTGTGGGCATAGTAGTCAGTTACACCTTAGGTAATTAAAATCTTAATTTGCAAATTATGGGGTGGGTTAAAGCTTGGCTATGTTGGCACAGAGGATGGGACCCAAACACCACCACAACATGGCAAAGAGATATGTATTAATGAAGGTGCCCCTAACCCCCAAATCTTTAGACCTTCTTGGCATTGTAGTGGAGCTAGTATCTTATATAAATAAATCTAAAGCAACTGGACTTGTTAAGTAATCATTGAAAACGTTTCACTACTCATCCGAGCAGCTTCTTCAGTTCAACTGGCTGGTATGGGAAGCCCTCAGCATATGTACCCTTCCACTAATCCAATCACAATGGCCCTTTGTAACTCTTCAGAGAGTCAGTTGAACTGAAGAAGCTGCTCGGATGAGTTGTAAAAAGTCTTCAATGATTACTTAACGAGTCCAGTTGCTTTAGCTTTATTTATACTAGATATACCATGACCTGGATGAATGAAAATCTCCATAGTCATAGTGGAGCTAGTGTTTCTGTAGTTGCATTAATTCATTAACCCAGCTATAATATATCAGTCCTTCTTCAGTAACAGATGTCTGACACTCAAAAATGACAAAAGGAGAACATTTTTTATTAAATACAAAACATAGAAAAAGCCCAATGCGTTTCAACCCAATAATGGGTCTTCATCAGGGGAAAAAAAAGTTAAGTTTGCCCCGATGAAGACCCATTATTCGGTTGAAACGCATTGGGCTTTTTCTATGTTTTGTATTTAATAACATTTTTTCTTCTTTTGTAATTTTTGAGTGTGCAGACATTTTTTGCATTTGTGATTATTTTTGCTGGTCAACTGTTAGAAAGCAAGCTGAATGGGTTTACTGCACCTCGTTCTGGATTGAGGTTCTGGTACGGTGTGCACTCTGGTATTTTGTATTATTACTTCTTCAGTAACAGGGCTGTCACAATTCCCAACTTCCGCTTGTATATGAACTACCGTGCCCATCACCGTGCCAGTTGCAGTGTGACAGCATCTGCTGGGGGCTGTGTAGTTGGGGACTTTTTGATTTTAGAATTAGCTAGATTGTCAGCTGCAAGTTCAGAAAAACAACCTACGGGCATGTTGGGCACCATTCTAGGACGACTCTCCCAGTTGGGTTCTACAGAAAACGCCTCAATGAGTATAAATTAGAAGAAGACATGAGAACTGGAAGTTTTGCTTTTCTTTTCCATTGAACAATATAACCCTCACCACCCTACTTTCTCCTGTCTTCCAATTATTCTCCTTCTCAACGTGCTGCTGAACTGTCAAATTGGTCGGAGCCAGGGAGACATTGTGGTGGTGTTTTATTAGTCGATCCCCCAGAGACCACCTAACGAGCCGAGACTTATTTTAGTGAGCAGACTAACGCTTCTTTGTAAAAACTACAGAGGTTGATGGCAAGAGCCTCAAAAATATCTGCACCTCATGAAGCGCTATCAATCCAGTCCACTAAAAAAAGAACTATCACCAATTAAAATCCCTGAGCTTTTTTACTGATCCAATAGGGAAATCAATACATTGTTCTAAACTAGCAATAAACACATTCTAACTGGGATTGCGGTCCTATTCGTTACAGCCAGCTCGTATTTAGCTGTGTTATAAATACACTTAATTCATGGATTCCATAGCCTTACTCTTTAGTTTCATGGATCGTTAGGTGTCATTGGGTCCTTAATATGGATGCAAATAAGATGCCCCAGCACTCTAGAAAAGGGATAAATTCCACAGTACAGAATGCTGAAAAGAGATGTTAGTTGGTCATATTCAAACCATTGGAAGACAACAGAGAAGGCTTCCAAATGGGTAGCTTTTGCCACATTATGTCCAATTATGTCTGGATCAATGAATAAATCACTATAAAACTATAAAATGCCATTGTTTCCAGATGTTTATGAAGATTCTCACCCATCCAGGCCATGATATACAGTATCTAGTAGAATTAAGTCTAAAACAACTGGACTTTTCTGAGTTTTTCTTGACAACGTTTCACCACTCATCCGAATGGCTTCTTCAGTTCAAATGACTGGTAGGGAATTCCCCGGCATTTAAACTGCATCAGTGAGAATCATGGTCCCATTGTGATTGGATCATACCTTCTTACACATGTCAATTTCAGCCAACATCTAACTGAATAAGTTCAATGGAACCATTGTGATTGGATGTCTGTGTCTCTACTACCCTCAAGGGTTTAAATACCGGGGAATTCCCTACCAGTCATTTGAACTGAAGAAGCCACTCGGATGAGTTGGTGAAACGTTTTCAAGAAAAACTCTGAAAAGTCCAGTTGCTCTAGACTTAATTCTACTAGATACTGTATATCATGACCTGGATGAATGAGAATCTTCATAGACATCTGGACATTTCTGGAGAAAAACTCCAGTTGTTTTTTAGACTTAATTCTACTAGATATTGTTTCCAGATGTGCATTCAAGCTTCATTCAGAGGCGTCTGCATTATTGGCCAACTCCACCGATTTCCCCTTATGAAATAGAAGCCTCCTTTCTTCCGTATCTTCTGAAGTGGTCGAAGAAGTCTTCTTCATAGCTGAACATGCAAATAAAATGATCTCCCAAAAAAGTGACAACTTGTTATGTTGGTATACTAGTTGATTTGGATTGGAGCCGACTGGACTGGAATTCATCAGAATTGTGTCATTTGCTCCAAGACGAGAGACATGGGGTTCTCATCATGTCAGTAGTGTTCATGAAGCCGAAAGCATCTGTGCTCTTCCCTCTTTATGTTTCATTTGCTGCCAGGTTTACTAAAGGCATTAGGGCAAATTAGAAAATTTGGATTTTTACTTGATAAATTGACTCGTTCATTTGCAAGTGGATAAGATAAACTTAAACCTGTCCATAAGGCGAGTCACAAAATCAATGTTCTTAAACAGAGAGTCAATATTGTCAATCAGGAAAGCAATGTTGTCCTGTAGAATAAAAATCAATTTTGACAAGTAATGGGTTTTGCCACACAGAGATCCCACTGGTTATTGTTTAGTGCTTTAACAACGAAGGTGAATTTTAGCAATATTTTTTTTATGTATCATGACTTTTACCCAGAAATGTATATTTTATAACCAAAAAGCGTTGGGGCTTAGATAAAGTCCAAACGTAACTGTACCTTGTAATTGAGGGGGCAGAACAGTCCTATTGGGTTTATTTAATGGTTAAATGATTCCCTTTTCTCTGTAACAATAAAACAGTACTTGTACTTGATCCCAACTAAGATATAATTACCCCTTATTGGGGGCAGAACAGCCCTATTGGGTTTATTTAATGGTTAAATGATTCCCTTTTCTCTGTAACAATAAAACAGTACTTGTACTTGATCCCAACTAAGATATAATTACCCCTTATTGGGGGCAGAACAGCCCTATTGGGTTTATTTAATGGTTAAATGATTCCCTTTTCTCTGTAATAATAAAACAGTACCTGTACTTGTTCCCAACTAAGATATAATTACCCCTTATTGGGGCAGAACAGCCCTATTGGGTTTATTTCATGGTTAAATGATTCCCTTTTCTCTGTAATAATAAAACAGTACCTGTACTTGATCCCAACTAAGATATAATTACCCCTTATTGGGGGCAGAACAGCCCTATTGGCTTTATTTAATGGTTAAATGATTCCCTTTTCTCTGTAATAATAAAACAGTACCTGTACTTGATCCCAACTAAGATATAATTACCCCTTATTGGGGCAGAACAGCCCTATTGGGTTTATTTAATGGTTAAATGATTCCCTTTTCTCTGTAATAATAAAACAGTACCTGTACTTGATCCCAACTAAGATATAATTACCCCTTATTGGGGCAGAACAGCCCTATTGGGTTTATTTAATGGTTAAATGATTCCCTTTTCTCTGTAATAATAAAACAGTACCTGTACTTGATCCCAACTAAGTTATAAATAATCTTTATTGGATGTAAAACAATCCTATTGGGTTTAATTAATTGATTTTTTAGTAGACTTAAGGTATGGAGATCCAAATTACAGAAAGACCCCTTATCTGGAATACCCTTGGTCCTGAGCATTCTGGATAATGGGTCCTATACCTGTATTGGTAGGTTGAGCTCTCAATGATTGTGCACTACCTGTGGCAATGGTGGAAGTGAATAAGGACCCACCTCCATGGCGCTTTCTCCTTGTTCAGATCAATGCCCTAATGTGTGGTTTAATGATTTTTGTGTATGATCAGATGGACAATACTAAACCATTTAGCCAATAATCCAATCACAAAACTGACCTGTGTGTGTTGGAGTTTGAATCAGAGCATCACACACAATACTGTATTATCCTGTATTAATAAAGAGCCGACATATTGTTTGCATTTTACACTCTTGGCAGTATTATAACCAGCTAAATTAACCTTGCAATGTACTGCGAATGGGCAGTCGTTACAAAGGGAACAGAGGGTCTGAATTGGGGAAAATCAAATGAATGCATCTTTGTTGTGTTTATATTTTGGGTTTTCTGTGTATTTTGTATCTGTATTTGCAATTTCAATCAATACCTTGTGTGTTAGCGCAGAAGCTGCTTAAAATAAAGCCCAAGCTTGAACGATCGAGTTTCACAAAGATCTGCTCTGTGGCTCGGAGACTGCACTGCTCTGCCATTGTTCATTCAGCTCGTGGCCTTGTGTCTGTATCAATTCAGCCATCTTTACTGGGGCTGGTGTTAGAGCCAAGAGGGCCCTCAGTAGCTGTCTGACTCTTTCAGCTCAAGCAACACTTCAGCATTTGGTCAGGGCCCCTCTTTATTTATAATAAAGTTATGAATGGGAGAAGATTGCCCCGTCAGCCATTGAGCCGTAGATCCGATAATATATAAGAGATCGAATAAGTGTTGAGTACAAAGGTTGACTCAAAATCAAGTTCCAAACTGTTTCTGGTAGTAGTGTTAGTACCGTAACTATTCACTGGGTGCATGGGGTTTTTATGGGTGATCAGAGGCAACGAAACTTAACATCAGGTTCAATGCCAAGCATCAGCCAGGGTGGTATTAAGGGCACCTAATGGATTCTTGGGCAGTAGAACCCCATCCTCTTGGAGTTCTCAGCATAAAAAGTCTGGGATTGGCAAAAGCCCCAAGGCCTAATTCTGATGGTGGAGGGGGAAATAATGGCCTGGGGCTGTTTTCCATGGTTTGGGCTTGGGCTGGTTCCATTAAAACCCAACCTTAAGGCAAGAACATGACAATGACATTCCCGACAATTCCATGTTTCCTACTTTGTGGAACAATTTGGGGAAGGCTCTTTCCTGTTTAAGAACAATAATGACCCAATACAAGGTTTGTATAGAATGGGTTTGCTCAGCTAAGAGTAGTAGAATCTGACTGGCCTGCACAGGACTGAGTCTGAGCTTTCAGAAGGAGCCGGCGCTACACATTAGAACTGCTTTCAGCTAACCTATTGTTTCTCCTACTCCCATGTAACTGGAGGAGTCCCAAGCCGGACTTGGATTTCTTACTATTGAGTGCTATTCTGATACCTACTGGGAGCTGCTATCTTGCTCCCTTCCCATTGTTCTGCCGATCGGCTGCTGGGGGTGAGGGGGGGGATATCACTCCAACTTGCAGCGCAGCAGTAAAGTGTGCCTGAGTCTGAGCTTTCAGAAGGAGCCAGTGCTACACATTAGAACTGCTTTCAGCTAACCTATTGTTTCTCCTACTCCCATGTAACTGGAGGAGTCCCAAGCCGGACTTGGATTTCTTACTATTGAGTGCTATTCTGATACCTACTGGGAGCTGCTATCTTGCTCCCTTCCCATTGTTCTGCTGATCGGCTGCTGGGGGGGAGGGGGGGATATCACTCCAACTTGCAGCACAGCAGTAAAGTGAGACTAAAGTTTATCAGAGCACAGGTCATATGGCTGTGGCACCCTGGGAAATGAAGAATATGGCTAGCCCCATGGGAAAAACAGATTACAATGCAGGATTTTGCTGGAGAAGCTCTATTAACTGATGGGTTATAATGTTATTTTTTGAAGATGACACAGACCAGTTAGCGTGCTTCAAGTGAAATAATAGTGACAGTTCCCCTTTAAACACACACTTCCCGTTAGAACCAATACGAATTCTTCGTTTCCCCGACAGCTTTCCTCCCCGCGCCGCCCGCTTGCTCATTACACACAGCGCCGGGCGGCAGCTGTTTTGCCTGATCACTTGGTTAAAGTGCAAATATTCCGTGTTCCGGCGAGTTAGATGGAAATTAGTTTCCAAGCAACGTACACTTTATTCCCCCCCTCTCTTTTCTTTAAACGAGAGAAGAATTTTTTTTTTTATTGTGAATGTGAGTAAATCTCCGCGTTTGCTGTAGGGCGACTCTGCTATACATGAAACAGATTGTGTTTATAAAATGGGACAGGGCTGCGTTAAGCGTTGCCATTTGTGTCTGCGGCGAAGCACTTTGTATAATATAAGTTCTTAGATTTCACATTGAAATACCTCCCCGCCAATGGATTTTTTTTATTTTTTTTTTTTTCTTCCAACTTAAATTGAGAATTATATTTCTCCATAAAATCTGGCATCGACATTACAAGGCTGCTCGAAGTCATATTTTATCCTAATCGTAACATTTCTAAATGCAGTTTTCCTAGTGCACCAGAACATCGGTGATTTACTCGGAGATCCCGGCCTCCTTACAAAGAGCCGTCTTATTGAACCGTGATGAAAAATACAATCTGCATTTTATTAGACACTGGGGAGATCTATTACTTACAAGTCGTATTTTTCCATCTTGTTGAAGATTAGATCTTGGTGCGTTCGACTTTCCTTCCTCCTCCTTAAAAAACAAATACATTGAGCCTCATGTTAAGGACTCCATGACCCAACATTGGAAAGGTAAAATGTCATAAAAATGTTACTATGATGTAGAGAGTAATATTCTGAGACAATTTGCAATTGGTCTTCATTTTTTATTATTAGTAGTTTTTTAGTTATTTTATTTTTCTGTACAGCAGCTCTCCAGTTTGGAGTTTCAGCCATTATTTGGTTGCTGGGGTGCACTTTACCTTAGTAACCAGGGCGTGGGTTTGAGAGAGTGACTGATATATGAATAGGAGAGGGGCTGAATAGAAAGATAAAGAATAAAAAGTAACAATAACAATAAAACTGGAGCCTTACGGAGCAATAGTATTTGGCTGCCGGGGTCAGTGACCCCCTATTTGAAAGCTGGAAAGAAGCAGAAGAGAAAGGCAAATAATTCAAAAACTATAAAAAAAAATAAATAATGAAGACCAATTGCAAAGTTGCTAAGAATGGGACATTCTATAACATATTAAACGCTTTCTCTCATTGACTATTGGCTCCACTCCCAAGTGCATTAGGACTCCTCCCCCAAAGTAACAGACAATTTGCAATTGGTCTTCATTTTTTATTATTTGTAGTTTTTTAGTTATTTTATTTTTCTGTACAGCAGCTCTCCAGTTTGGAGTTTCAGCCATTATTTGGTTGCTGGGGTGCACTTTACCTTAGTAACCAGGGCGTGGGTTTGAGAGAGTGACTGATATATGAATAGGAGAGGGGCTGAATAGAAAGATAAAGAATAAAAAGTAACAATAACAATAAAACTGGAGCCTTACGGAGCAATAGTATTTGGCTGCCGGGGTCAGTGACCCCCTATTTGAAAGCTGGAAAGAAGCAGAAGAGAAAGGCAAATAATTCAAAAACTATAAAAAAAAATAAATAATGAAGACCAATTGCAAAGTTGCTAAGAATGGGACATTCTATAACATATTAAACGCTTTCTCTCATTGACTATTGGCTCCACTCCCAAGTGCATTAGGACTCCTCCCCCAAAGTAACAGACAATTTGCAATTGGTCTTCATTTTTTATTATTTGTAGTTTTTTAGTTATTTTATTTTTCTGTACAGCAGCTCTCCAGTTTGGAGTTTCAGCCATTATTTGGTTGCTGGGGTGCACTTTACCTTAGTAACCAGGGCGTGGGTTTGAGAGAGTGACTGATATATGAATAGGAGAGGGGCTGAATAGAAAGATAAGGAATAAAAAGTAACAATAACAATAAAACTGGAGCCTTACGGAGCAATAGTATTTGGCTGCCAGGGTCAGTGACCCCCTATTTGAAAGCTGGAAAGAAGCAGAAGAGAAAGGCAAATAATTCAAAAACTATAAAAAAAATAAATAATGAAGACCAATTGCAAAGTTGCTAAGAATGGGACATTCTATAACATATTAAACGCTTTCTCTCATTGACTATTGGCTCCACTCCCAATTGCATTAGGACTCCTCCCCCAAAGTTACAGACAATTTGCAATTGGTCTTCATTTTTTATTATTTGTAGTTTTTTAGTTATTTCATTTTATAGTTTGGAATTTCAGACATTAATTTGGTTGCTAGGGTGCAATTTACCTTAGTAACCAGCGTGTGGGTTTGAGAGAGTGACTGATATATGAATAGGATTGGGGCTGAATAGAAAGATAAGGAATAAAAAGTAACAATAACAATAAAACTGGAGCCTTACGGAGCAAAAGTTTCTGGCTGCCGGGGTCAGTGACCCCCATTTGAAAGCTGGAAAGAGTCAGAAGAGAAAGGCAAATAATTTAAAAAAACTATAAAAAATAAATAATGAAGACCAATTGCAAAGTTGCTAAGAATTCTATAACATATTAAACGCTTTCTCTCATTGACTATTGGCTCCACTCCCAAGTGCATTAGGACTCCTCCCCCAAAGTAACCGACAGTTTGCAATTGGTCTTCATTTTTTATTATGTGTAGTTTTTTAGTTATTTCATTTTTCAGTACAGGAGCTCTCCAGTTTGGAGTTTCAGCCATTATTTGGTTGCTGGGGTGCACTTTACCTTAGTAACCAGGGCGTGGGTTTGAGAGAGTGACTGATATATGAATAGGAGAGGGGCTGAATAGAAAGATAAGGAATAAAAAGTAACAATAACAATAAAACTGGAGCCTTACGGAGCAATAGTTTTTGGCTGCCGGGGTCAGTGACCCCCTATTTGAAAGCTGGAAAGAGTCAGAAGAGAAAGGCAAAGAATTCAAAAACTATAAATAATGAAGACCAATTGCAAAGTTGCTAAGAATGGGACATTCTATAACGTATTAAACGCTTTCTCTCATTGACTATTGGCTCCACCCTAATTGCATTAGGACTCCTCCCCCAAAGTAACAGACAATTTGCAATTGGTCTTCATTTTTTATTATGTGTAGTTTTTTAGTTATTTCATTTTTCAGTACAGGAGCTCTCCAGTTTTGAATTTCAGACATGAATTTGGTTGCTAGGGTGCAATTTATCTTAGTAACCAGGGCGTGGGTTTGAGAGAGTGACTGATATATGAATAGGAGAGGGACTGAATAGAAAGATAAGGAATAAAAAGTAACAATAACAATAAAACTGGAGCCTTACGGAGCAATAGTTTTTGGCTGCCGGGGTCAGTGACCCCCTATTTGAAAGCTGGAAAGAAGCAGAAGAGAAAGGCAAATAATCCAAAAACTATAATATAAATAATGAAGACCAATTGCAAAGTTGCTAAGAATCTCACATCCCCTCTTCTAGCTCCACCAGTCCCCTCTCAGCTCTCTCGCACTGACTATCGGCTCCACCCCCAATTGCTTTAGGACTCCTCCCACCAAAGTAACAGAAACACACCCTCAAAAACACGCCCCCGGTATGAAATGAGCTTGTGATTGTTGTATGTGCCTTTGTATGGTGTTTTAATTGTGTTTATGTTCAATTATCAGCCAATCAGGAGCTTCTCTCCTTAATAATTAGAATTAGACATGTTTAGCATGGTACAAACAAGAGTAGCCTAAACCTATCCGCAGTTGGTCATTGGTTTGTATATTTGGAGGTCTCAGTGCTTCGGTATTGATTAGTAGGTAGGTTTCCCCCCAAGGTATAGTTACTTGTCTGTTATTATGTGTTTGTTATAATGTTCCCTTCATAAATAATCTATAAAAGTTTGGGGTTGGGATTTGATACTAAACTTGGAAAACAGGAGGCTAATAAAGGATTCTAGGGAACGCTAAGCCGGAGTACCCCAAAGATTTCCTGCTGACATTTTGTCCTTCCAGTCTCTATAAAGTTGGTATTGCTGGTTGTATCTCTGTTTCCTTGGTCTCTGCTTTCAGGGTCAGACTGGGCCGGTGGGACCAGAATAAAACCCAGTGGGCCCCACTGTCTCGCTCCCCGCTTTCTGACCCAAGCGCTCCTCCCTCATCTCCTAATTGCGGGCGCAAATAAGGGTGAAGCGGGGTGGAGGTTTGCTACTGGGGGTTGGAAGGTGCTCAACTGGGGTGGAGGGACCCTGAGGGGACAGCCCCGGACGCCCCAGTCCAACCCTGTGTGTCTCTAAGGCCTATGGCCCATGGGTGCTCCAGCCAACCTTCAGGATAGAGAATAGGTGTCAAAACCACCCTATCCAGTGTCGGACTGGGGTGCCACCAGAAAACCTTAGACCTTTTGCCCACTCTCCCCTTCTCTGTTTACTCACTTTCTTTAATCACTTAATTACTTCTTTTTACATACTATTATCTATCCTTTCCTCCATTTCTTCTGTTCCTTCTCATATAGAATTGTGTAATGACCATGGTATAGGCATACAAAGCAGATGGTTGGGTGAGCAAGAGAGACCATTCACTCCTGAGCCTACTGGGAGTTTTCCTGGTTCCTGCTTGGCCAGTCCGACACTGACCCTATCCACATCTACCTGCTCCAGTGAAATGTAAATGTCCCTAAATATCATCCAAAGCAGTGGAGATAGGAATATGGTAAGGGGGTAGCGCTGGGGCAAAACAGAGGCAGGGCAAGGGCAGAACGGAGTAGGGCAACATGGTGAAAATGCACCTCGGTCACTTTGGATCCGGTTAGGCCTCCTTGGCTGAATGAGAAGCGCAGTATTTGGTGCATAGGCCAAAGAGGCCTTCACACACACACATCACTTATATATCCATTGTACAAATACACAGGGAAAAGGCACGTGGGCTATTGGCCATACTATACACCCCGTGAATGCTAAGGGGATGAAGTTATACAGAAATGTTGCCTTGACTCCACTTCTAGTGGGAACTCCAGGCCACACAGGGTTTATGGGTTATTATTGGAAAGTCGGTCGCTAAAGCTGCGAAGTTGTTTTTCCAGTCGTTTCCATAAAACTTGTGAGAATGTTATGTTCCTGGAGATCAGCATGAAACATTGATAGTTTCCGAAGTTCTAATGAGTTTCTAATGTCTCCTTCCAATTCCGACTCTGCTGATTATGGGATTCTGTGCTATTCCCAGGGAAATTGCCTCTACAAAGACGCTAAAGGCAGATAAGGACAGCTTGACCCAACTACACCTCCCCTCCCTGTAGTTAATGCTAAAGCCTATTCCCTGATTATGTCTCACAACCAGGTTTTTGCCAACTTGCAAATTTTAGGATTTTTTTTTTCCCAATTGATCTTTGGTAGCGCTAATACCCAAATCCTATTTAGCAGTTCTGCCTTTTCAGCAAAATCACTTTATAACGTGATACTGACACTTTCTATAACTGAGAGGAGTCATAAAGCAGAGCAGGACTGTGACAGAATGCTCTGTTATACAGATAGCTAGAATCTCAGCCATAAAGCATGGCAGGACTGCTGCTTACAATGGGGGGATCAGATAGGATCTGTGTCACTGTGACAGAATGCTCTGTTATACAGATAGCTAGAATCTCAGCCATAAAGCAGGGCAGGACTGCTGCTTACAATGGGGGGATCAGATAGGATCTGTGCCACTGTGACAGAATGCTCTGTTATACAGATAGCTAGAATCTCAGCCATAAAGCAGGGCAGGACTGCTGCTTACAATGGGGGGGATCAGATAGGATCTGTGCCACTGTGACAGAATGCTCTGTTATACAGATAGCTAGAATCTCAGCCATAAAGCAGGGCAGGACTGCTGCTTACAATGGGGGGATCAGATAGGATCTGTGCCACTGTGACAGAATGCTCTGTTATACAGATAGCTAGAATCTCAGCCATAAAGCAGGGCAGGACTGCTGCTTACAATGGGGGGATCAGATAGGATCTGTGCCACTGTGACAGAATGCTCTGTTATACAGATAGCTAGAATCTCAGCCATAAAGCAGGGCAGGACTGCTGCTTACAATGGGGGGATCAGATAGGTTCTGTGCCACTGTGACAGAATGCTCTGTTATACAGATAGCTAGAATCTCAGCCATAAAGCAGGGCAGGACTGCTGCTTACAATGGGGGGGATCAGATAGGATCTGTGCCACTGTGACAGAATGCTCTGTTATACAGATAGCTAGAATCTCAGCCATAAAGCAGGGCAGGACTGCTGCTTACAATGGGGGGATCACATAGGATCTGTGCCACTGTGACAGAATGCTCTGTTATACAGATAGCTAGAATCTCAGCCATAAAGCAGGGCAGGACTGCTGCTTACAATGGGGGGGATCAGATAGAGCATTCTGTCACAGTGGCACAGATCCTATCTGATCCCCCCATTGTAAGCAGCAGTCCTGCCCTGCTTTATGGCTGAGATTCTAGCTATCTGTATAACAGAGCATTCTGTCACAGTGGCACAGATCCTGTTATACAGATAGCTAGAATCTCAGCCATAAAGCAGGGCAGGACTGCTGCTTACAATGGGGGGATCAGATAGGATCTGTGCCACTGTGACAGAATGCTCTGTTATACAGATAGCTAGAATCTCAGCCATAAAGCAGGGCAGGACTGCTGCTTACAATGGGGGGGATCAGATAGGATCTGTGCCACTGTGACAGAATGCTCTGTTATACAGATAGCTAGAATCTCAGCCATAAAGCAGGGCAGGACTGCTGCTTACAATGTGACAATGCTAAACATTGTACATTTCTTTATGCCAAAAACACAAAAATGTAAATATGATTTTCCCCCAAGTAAGCATCTCTGTAATCCGTTGAACTCTGGTTAGACAGCCGTAGCGGCGGCGCAAGCGCACACAAATCCAGCAGGTTTTTATTAAATGTGAACTTAATCTCAAAGCCGGTTTTCATGCTGACAGATGTTTGGCACATAATAAGTCCGGCGCAAGGAGTTTGGCAACCGGGTTCCCCCGTTCTAATTACTAACGCCACTGGCTATTGGTCATACTAATTTGTGCTTTATAGATAAGCAAGTAAACAGGCAGCCTTATGTACGGGGAGCGACGGCGCTGCGGGACGCAAGCAGCACTGGGTCCATTGAACAATACAGAAGTGTGTAAGGGTTTCATTTGCACCCCTCGTATCAAATGAACAAATGTAGCAGTTGAGCCAGACTTTAAAGGGTAACTAAACCTCAATAAAGAATTAGGCTAGAAATGCTACACCTTAGTGCTTATTTACAAGTGAATAAAATTACATTTTTCTGCTGCTAATTTTTTGCGCCCATGTCATAAAAAAATCCACCAGTGGCCGGTCGGTTCATACAATGACTGTATGCAATTTCTGTTCGGTTACTAGGGTTGCCGAACTGGCCAGTCTGATACAGTGTATATGTACAATATGCCACCGATATGGCATACTCACATTAAGTAGCAGCTCGGAAACCAGTGCAGTCTGCACAGGGTCGGACTGGGCCGCCGGGGCACTGGGAAGAAACCCAGTGGGCCCCGACAGCCCAAACCGACCCTTGGCAGTGCTACCCCGGGCTACGGTGTTCCTCCCCTGACTCATTAGATGGGGGGGTTAGGGAGGCTCAGCGTGGACCCCTGTTGGGGGTTAGGGGGTGCAGCAGGGGGTGTGGGGGACGTGGCCGGCAGGGGCACCCTGCACCCCCCAGTCCGACCCTGAGTCTGCATCAGGATAGATCAATAATCACCCCCGTAGCATTATCAGTTTCCATGACACATGAACCTTATTTCCTTGATGATTTCCCACACCCCCTTAGCTTAAATTCCTTACAGCAGCCCAAAGCCCACTGAGCATGTGCAGTGCCACTGACACACAAAAGCCGGCCTAACAAGATCCAAAATGGGGAGATGCTAGTGAGAACTTTGGCCTGAAGGCCTGAAGCATTGCTGTAATAGAACTGGTAAACCTCTGGGGAGGACGTCGGGCGGGGGCCGACAAAGCCATTGCTCTGTGAGGCTACAGTTTTATTGTTACTTTTTGTAACTTTCTCTTCTATTCAGTCCTTCTCCTATTCAAATACCTATCACTCATCCAAACCACTCCCTGGTTGCTAAGGTAACTTGGACCCTAGCAACCAAATAGCTGCTAAAACTCCAAACTGGAGAGCTCCTGCACTGAAAATGAAATAACTAAAAAAACAACAAATAATAAAAAAAGAAGACCAATTGCAAAATGTCTCAGAATATTACTCTCTACATCGTACTAAAAGTTAATTAAGGCGACCAACCCCCGAAACGATATGCAATTGGTCTTCATTTGTTACTATTTGTGGTCTTTATAGCTTTATATTCAGCAACTCTCCAGTTTGGAATTGTAGCGGCTATACAGTTGCTAGGGTCAAAATCACCCTAGCAACCAGGCAGTGGTTGGAATGAGAACTGAAATATGAATAGAAGCGGGTCTGAAAATTAAGGAATAAAAAGTAACAATAACAATGAAAATGTAGCCACAATGTAGCAATAGTTTCTTGGCCGTAGTCACCCCCTTTGAAAGCTGAAAAATAATTCGAAAACGATGAAAAATTAAGAACAGTTGAAAAATATAACGTTACGTACTAAACGTTAGCTTAATGGGGAACCGCCCCTTTAAACAAGATGGATAAAATGGCTTTTCTGAAACATATAAGGTCAGTTTTGTTTTTTTGCCATGTAAAGAGAGAAAACAATTAGTGAATAAGCCCCATAAACTCAGAGTTTTCCAGCCTTTGCCTTTCCCGGCTTTACCTGCCTCTAGGCCTGGGGGGGGGGGGGGAACGGAATCTCTGTAAGAAACGTGAAATCTCATGTCTCCCCTCCCAGTCTTTAGCCGAGCATCTGAAATGAATTAACTCCCCATCTGAAATAAATCACTGTTCCCATACACAGGCACATGCGGCTAGTAGCCCCCGGCTAGGTCTGGCACTGCGCAGCCAAAAGCGCCCTGAATGGCTCTCAAATCAGGCGTAGGAGGAAATCGATTCCCTTGTAACCAAATTACAAAGTAAATATGATAAGGAGGAATGGCAGGTAATTGTATACGCCGTGAATAATCCAATGGGTAGCTATTGTAGGACTGCAACTCCCAGCATCCCTTGTCAGCCAGAAAGAAAAGTTGGACAAATCTATAACTGCATGGTGTCTAGGCCGGTATAACAAATTTGCCTGCAATGTTCCTCTATGACCTTACTCCATAGCTTTCCTTCATGCTCCCTGAGGAGTTCCTCTAGGACTCTTCTTCATACTTGCCTAAAGGGTTACTCTAGAGTCTTCTTACATAATGTCCTGAGGAGTTACTCCATAGCTTTCCTTCATGCTCCCTGAGGAGTTCCTCTAGGATCTTCTGCATACTTGCCTAAAGGGTTACTCCATAGCCTTCTTACATAATGACCTGAGGAGTTACTCCATAGCTTTCCTTCATGCTCCCTGAGGAGTTCCTTAGGACTCTTCTTCATACTTGCCTAAAGGGTTACTCCATAGCCTTCTAACATAATGTCCGGAGGAGTTACTCCATCCCTTTCCTTCATGCTCCCTGAGGAGTTCCTCTAGGACTCTTCTGCATACTTCCCTTAAGGGTTACTCCATAGCCTTCTTACATAATGTCCTGAGGAGTTACTCCATAGCTTTCCTTCATGCTCCCTGAGGAGTTCCTTAGGACTCTTCTTCATACTTGCCTAAAGGGTTCCTCCATAGCCTTCTTACATGCTGTCCTGAGGAGTTACTCCATACCTTTCCTTCATGCTCCCTGAAGAGTTCCTCAAGGACTCTTCTGCATACTTGCCTAAAGGGTTCCTCCATAGCCTTCTTACATAATGTCCTGAGGAGTTACTCCATAGCTTTCCTTCATGCTCCCTGAGGAGTTCCTTAGGACTCTTCTTCATACTTGCCTAAAGGGTTACTCCATAGCCTTCTAACATAATGTCCGGAGGAGTTACTCCATCCCTTTCCTTCATGCTCCCTGAGGAGTTCCTCTAGGACTCTTCTGCATACTTCCCTTAAGGGTTACTCCATAGCCTTCTTACATAATGTCCTGAGGAGTTACTCCATAGCTTTCCTTCATGCTCCCTGAGGAGTTCCTTAGGACTCTTCTGCATACTTGCCTAAAGGGTTCCTCCATAGCCTTCTTAGATAATGTCCTGAGGAGTTACACCATACCTTCCCTTCATGCTCCCTGAGGAGTTCCTCTAGGACTCTTCTGCATACTTGCCTAAAGGGTTCCTCCATAGCCTTCTTAGATAATGTCCTGAGGAGTTACTCCATACCTTTCCTTCATGCTCCCTGAGGAGTTCCTCTAGGACTCTTCTGCATCCTTCCCTAAAGGGTTACTCCATAGCCTTCTTACATAATGTCCTGAGGAGTTACTCCATACCTTTCCTTCATGCTCCCTGAGGAGTTCCTCTAGGACTCTTCTGCATCCTTCCCTAAAGGGTTACTCCATAGCCTTCTAACATAATGTCCTGAGAAGTTACTCCATACCTTTCCTTCATGCTCCCTGAGGAGTTTCTCTAGGACCCTTCTGCATCCTTCCCTAAAGGGTTACTCCATACATAACCCATTATACATAAATCATAATACAAAAAAAAAGTTGAGCAATATCTTAACTCTTTAAAATAACCAAAAGGAAGGGAAGGGTGGCGGTGTTTTCTTACTGGCTATGGAGTAATTTGCTGGCGCCAACAGGTGAAAAGTGGTACTGCACGTCACATATTGCTGTTTAAATTGCAGATTAACATGTTGATAGCCTAGACAGGCTCCTGTGTACTTCCAACTCCATAACAAACCATACTTGCCCTTTACAGCCAAGAGCTTCAGTAGTTTCATGTAGTTCATTCACATTCTGAGTATTACGCCATTCGCATATTGGTGGGTATAAACGTGGCACCCCCTCTAGCAGCCATTTAAACAGGACATTAAATAGACAGCGCACATCTCTGCCAGTCAGAAGCAGCTCTGTATCCCATGCAGCTAAATGCCGGCTGAATAGTTGTTTGCCACTGAGTCAATCCAGCTCCAACCCTTGTCCTGCTCAGTCCATTTGGGTCTGTATCCTGAGCCTGAGCCACAGTTTGATCTGCCAGAATTTCCCTGGGAAAGTCAAGTTAAGTTCCTGGCTTCAAACCCGAACAGCTTCCGAGCTATTATGGCTGCGGCACTAAATTGCCTATGTAATGGGTCGCTTGTGCATTTAGCCCCATTCATCAGCCTTGTTGACTATACTCCATTAGCCATGGGGAATGCCAAAGCAGAGCAGCGTATAGTGTTTGCTACGACAGAAAACTGGGATATTCCCACCGTAAAGAGGCAATGGAACCCCCTGGAGTCAGTTTTAGGGCAGAGAGAGCCCAAGCCTTTCAGCCGGCAGTCTCCGGTGCATGTTTCCACAATTTGCAACTGTTCCATATCCATTTCACATTTTCATTGTGCGAAAAAATGTTTTTGGGTGGAGTTCCCCTTTAAATTGGAAATCTAATTTTAGGGATGCACCAAACCCAGGGTTCCGTTTGGGATTAGGCCAAGATTTGGCCTTTTTCAGCAGGATTCAGATTTGGGCGAATCCATGTCAAATGAATATTGTGCACAGTTCTCTTTAACCCTTCCTTTTCTTAATTTGTATTTGCAAATTAGGATTTGCTATTAGAATCCCTTTTCTCTGTAATAATAAAACAGTACCTGTACTTGATCCCAACTAAGATATAATTACCCCTTATTGGGGCAGAACAGCCCTATTGGGTTTATTTAATGGTTAAATGATTCCCTTTTCTCTGTAATAATAAAACAGTACCTGTACTTGATCCCAACTAAGATATAATTACCCCTTATTGGGGGCAGAACAGCCCTATTGGGTTTATTTCATGGTTAAATGATTCCCTTTTCTCTGTAATAATAAAACAGTACCTGTACTTGATCCCAACTAAGATATAATTACCCCTTATTGGGGGCAGAACAGCCCTATTGGGTTTATTTCATGGTTAAATGATTCCCTTTTCTCTGTAATAATAAAACAGTACCTGTACTTGATCCCAACTAAGATATAATTACCCCTTATTGGGGCAGAACAGCCCTATTGGGTTTATTTAATGGTTAAATGATTCCCTTTTCTCTGGAATAATAAAACAGTACCTGTACTTGATCCCAACTAAGATATAATTACCCCTTATTGGGGCAGAACAGCCCTATTGGGTTTATTTAATGGTTAAATGATTCCCTTTTCTCTGTAATAATAAAACAGTACCTGTACTTGATCCCAACTAAGATATAATTACCCCTTATTGGGGGCAGAACAGCCCTATTGGGTTTATTTAATGGTTAAATGATTCCCTTTTCTCTGGAATAATAAAACAGTACCTGTACTTGATCCCAACTAAGATATAATTACCCCTTATTGGGGGCAGAACAGCCCTATTGGGTTTATTTAATGGTTAAATGATTCCCTTTTCTCTGTAATAATAAAACAGTACCTGTACTTGATCCCAACTAAGATATAATTACCCCTTATTGGGGGCAGAACAGCCCTATTGGGTTTATTTAATGGTTAAATGATTCCCTTTTCTCTGTAATAATAAAACAGTACCTGTACTTGATCCCAACTAAGATATAATTACCCCTTATTGGGGCAGAACAGCCCTATTGGGTTTATTTAATGGTTAAATGATTCCTTTTTCTCTGTAATAATAAAACAGTATCTGTACTTGATCCCAACTAAGATATAATTGGCCGGATCCTAAAATTGTGGATTCAGTGCATCCGTATCTAATTTTCAATTCATTTTGATGATACAGGTATAGGACCCGTTATCCAGAATGCTCGGGTATTCCGGATAAGGGGTCTTTCCGTAATTTGGATCTCCGTACCTTAAGTCTACTAAAAAATTAATAAAACATTAATTAAACCCAATAGGATTATTTTGCACCCAGTAAGGATTCTCAGTTGGGGTCAAATACAAATCACTGTTTTATTTTTACAGAGAAAAAGGAAATCAATTTTCAAAAATCGGAATCATTTGATTAAAATGGGGTCTATGGGAGACAGGCTTTCCATAATTTGGTGCTTTCTGGATATCGGGTTTCCGGATAAGGGATCCCATACCTGTACTGCAGTTATGTGGTTGGGCTTTGTTTTATTTGTATTAATTTATTTTTTTTTTTTGCCTGATCTGGTTTCCTCTCTCTTGTCTGGTTGCTAGGGTGGATGCCCCCCTGGCAACTATAAAGAGTTGAGAAACTCACTGCAAAGCAAAAAAAGCAAGGATGGGGGGCGGCGAGGGGGTTACAGCAACTTGGGCCTTACTGATTTTATTTGTTTCCAATTGCTCCAAAACGTCACTGCGGCAACAGTAGTTATATAGAAGAGAGACCCCCAGCATAGCCATGTCCATTAGGTCTGTCATACACTAAAATCTAATGGTGGGTGCAGTTGCTCCTGACTCCGCCCCAATTTCATCATGGACCCGCCCCTTCAGAAACATGCCCCCTGCCTGGCCGGTATTAATTTTACAAAAAGGTGGCAACCCTAGCGACCTAGTAGATTTCATTAAAGGGGTTGTTCACCTTTTAGTATGATATAGAAAGTAAAATTCTTGGACAATTTGCAGTTGGTCTTCATTATTTTCAGTTTTTCAATTATTTCACTTTTTCTTCAGCAGCTCTCCAGTTTTGAAATTCCAGCAGCTCTCAAGTTGATAGGGTCCCAATTACCTTAGCAACCAGGGAGTGGTTTAAATGAGAGAGAGGAATATGAATAGACGAGGGCTTGAATAGAAAGATAAGGAATAAATAGTAACAATAACAATACAACTGTAGCCTCATGGAGCAATAGTTTTTTGGTTGCCGGGGTCAGTGACCCCCATTTGAAAGCTGCAAAGAGTCAGAAGAAGACAAATACTTAAAAAACTATGAATAATAAATAATGAAGACCAATTGAAAAGTTGCTTAGAATTGCCCATTCTATAACATATTAAAAGTTAATTAAAACCACCAGCGGACAATCCCAATGAGCAATATTTCTTACATTTCAGTATAAAGGGAAAGGTAGCCAGTAGCCGCCACCGCAGCTCATATTTATACAATCTCCCATCTGCCTTTATAAAGAGCCCGTGTCAATATGTACATTGGATAATAACGCCGGTCCCTGCCTCCAGTATTTGCTTTATGGCGCTCTCTCCGAGATTCTTATCCCCCAATCGATACAATTAATTAAGAGTCAGATAATGCGGCGCAGATTATATATATATATACATCTATACACACCTGCAGCCTCTGCTGGACTTGTTTTCAAATGGTGAAATTAATAGACAAAGAGAATTGATCCCTGCGCCGGCGGCGGGCGGGCGGGGGCTGCTTTGGTATTCAGAGCGCGAGGCGGACGCCGGCCCAAAAGTTGCCGAGGCTGAGCCTCCGGGCGAGTGTCACTTGCGATTCTCTTATCTGCCAAATGATGGATTTGATGAAGTCGGGATAAAGCGCTGGGCAGCAGTGTGCCTGCCGGGGAAGTGTTCTCTGTATTTATCTCACCTTCCTGGAAATACGCGGCAACCTCTGGCCTGGAGGCCTGCGGCCGTTAGAGAAATGTAGGAGATGTTAGCAGTCAGAACTGGCAGTGGCAGATTTGCTTTGTGTGAAATATTATGTGTGTGTCTTACAGGCAGGGCCGCCATCAGAAATCACAGGGCCCCTCACAACAAAATTTTCAGGGCCCCCCTCCCACAGGGCCCCTCCCCCCAATGGCCCCTCCCATCAGTAAAAAGAACACACAGAGATAAAAGGTATCAGGGCCCCCCTACCACAGTGCCCCCCATACACAGTGTCCCCAATTGCCCTATACACAGTGCCCCCAATTGCCCCGCAAAGACAGCGCCCCCATACACAGTGCCCCAATTGCCCCCATATACAGTGCCCCCAATTTCCCTCATACACAGTGCCCCCAATTCCCCCCATACACAGTGCCCCCAATTGCCCCCATATACAGTGCCCCCTATTTCCCCCATACACAGTGCCCCCTATTTCCCCCATACACAGTGCCCCCAATTGCCCCCAAATACAGTGCCCCCTATTTCCCCCATACACAGTGCCCCCAATTGCCCCCAAATACAGTGCCCCAATTGCCCCCAAATACAGTGCCCCCAATTTCCCCCATACACAGTGCCCCCAATTTCCCCCATACACAGTGCTCCCAGTTGCCCCCCAAAGACAGTGCCCCCAATTGCCCCCAATTGGCGGCTGCTGCTTCTTTGGCTTCTTCTGCGGCGGCGGCTCAGGCGACTTCAGGCTCCTCTACGAGACAGGCCCTTTTATAAGGTTGCGCCCCGTGTGTACTGACGTCACATGTATTCATGGGGCGCAACCAATCGGATTGGATGACAAGGCCTGTAATAGATTAAAGGCACAGTGCTCCAGATAATAGAAGCCACCAGCATCCAGATTCCATACATATCTATACTGTAAGCAGGGCCGCCATCAGGGGGGCACAGGGGGGACAGTCGTTTCGGGCCCGGGCACTCTTCACTTTTAAAGGGGGCCCGGGCATGCTACAGTTTTCTGATTAGCTTGTCCCCCTTTAAAAGTGATTAGCTCGTCCCCCCCTGTGCCCCCCTGATGGCGGCCCTGCTTACAGGATAGATATGTATGGAATCTGGATGCTGGTGGCTTCTATTATCTGGAACACTGTGCCTTAAGGGTGAAGACACACTGGGCTACTAGTAGCAGCTACTTTTTTATGGCTACTAAATTGAAGTTGCCTTGAGAGGAAATCATGGCGCCGCGTATGCCATCCCACCGCTGATTTACATACTCACCGGTGGGATGGTATTTCGGGGAGATTAGTCTGGATAACGGGTTTCTGGATAACGGATCCCATACCTGTACTATATGCAAAATATATTTTACTCGAAAACCCTTTATATGAATCAGTGTTTCCCCTCCTACTAATAAAGCTACATATGGGCTGTTTTATGGGATTTATTCCTAGACCTACAATATTCATGGGGGTATCGTTCCTATTAACTATTTATATCCCCAATTCTGTATCCTATGAAGGGCCCTCACTTTTGCTTTGCCTTTAGTTTCCCTTTGTATTTCCCGTATGTGTCCATACCAGCCCCTCGCCCACCCTACGCTGACGTGCAGACCCCCGTGCAATTACCCATACCTAGCCTTAGCGATTCCCACTGCACAGAGCACATAGAGCCTCTGGCGCACACACACTAATTGATCACTTAAACGTTCATTTATTGCATTTAATCACATTACCATTGCAGGTGGCTGCTCACTGACTTCCTAACAGCTTAATTTAGCAACAGCTTTATTAGTACGAGGGGAATAGGGGGAAACCATTATTGCACGTGTCACACACCTCAGAACGGTGCCTTCTAATTGGTTCTCCAGAGCCGCGGTGGACCGTATGTTCTTACCAGAGACCGGCATTGGATAACATAGCAACCAGTTAGCAGGCAGTTTTTACCAGTGTTCTGCGGGTAGCAGGGTTGGACTGGGAAAAACCCCGGTGGGCCCCGGCTCTAGTGGGCCCTGGCGGCGCTCCCCCTGCCCCTTGCCGGTGCTCCCCCTGCCCGACCGTTCCTCCCCTTAAGCATTAAATTTATTTAAGCTCAGGGGAGGACATTGGGTGGGGGACCCAGTGGGGGGTTAGGGGGGCCCCTTTGGGGGGGTTTAGGGGACGCGGCAAGCGCTGCACCTGCAGGGCCCCTGGGGCAGGAGCCTGGTGGACCCTGTACCCCTCAGTCCGACCCTGGCGGGCAGAATATTTAGAGCAAAAATCTTATTGGTTGCTAAGGGTTACTAGACCTGGGGAGACTTTGCCCTTCCCCAATTATGTTTATGAATGAGCCTGGGGCGTAGCTGAAAAAGGCTACGGCCATTCACATTGGGGCCACGTCAGGCCTTTTAGCGCCAAACTGGACTGCGCTGACCCAAATTTACGCAAATAGAGGCTTTTTTGCTGCAAAAATATAATTTTCCACGGTTTCTATTCCGTAGCAACCAGTTAGCAGGCAGTTTTTACCAGAGTTCTGCGGGTAGAATATTAAAAGCAAAAATCTTATTGGTTGCTAAGGGTTACTAGACCTGGGAAAACTTTGCCCTTCCCCAGTTATGTTGTACGAATAGGGCCTTTTAGCCCCAAACTGGACTGCGCTGACCCAAATATACGCAAATAGAGGCTTTTTTTTGCTGCAAAATATCATTTTCCGCGGTTTCCATTCCGTGGCTATTAAAGAACGATGGCTCATCTGGGAATAAATTAAAATTCTTGATATCATTTAAAGACTCTGTATTTTCACTGTCCTTTTTATAGATGCCTTGTGGGCACAATATGCAGAAATATCACTTTCAGTGGTAATAAAAAAAGAAAAAAAGGAATACGGAAAGTGTATAAAAGTGGAGGGGAAGCTTTATTCTGCGGCATACTTCATGTGACCACATCACTTCACTGCTTCATCTAAATAAACCATTTTCATATAAATATACTTTATTAGCAGTATGTGCCATTGGGTAATCCTAAATAGGAAACTGCCATTTTAAGCATTAAGGGCCGCCCCCTGGGGTCATAGGAGTCACAGTGCACACAAACAAGCCAAGGCACACATACATGCTAGGCCCCATCAGCCAATGAATGGGCAGAGTTCTGCCTTTTACTCCCACACTACTTCCTGTTACAGGAGATATGGGACCTGTTATCCAGAATGCTTGGGACCTGGGGTTTTCTGGTTAAGGGATCTTTCCGTAATTTGGATCTCCATAACTTAAGTCTGCTAAAAATCTTTTAAATATTAAATAAACCCAATAGGACTGTTCTGCCCCAATAAGGGGTAATTATATCTTAGTTGGGATCAAGTACAGGTACTGTTTTATTATTACAGAGAAAAGGGAATCATTTAACCTTTAAATAAACCCAATAGGACTGTTCTGCCCCCAATAAGGGGTAATTATATCTTAGTTGGGATCAAGTACAGGTACTGTTTTATTATTACAGAGAAAAGGGAATCGTTTAACCATTAAATAAACCCAATAGGACTGTTCTGCCCCAATAAGGGGTAATTATATCTTAGTTGGGATCAAGTACAGGTACTGTTTTATTATTACAGAGAAAAGGGAATCATTTAGCCATTAAATAAACCCAATAGGGCTGTTCTGCCCCCAATAAGGGGTAATTATATCTTAGTTGGGATCAAGTACAGGTACTGTTTTATTATTACAGAGAAAAGGGAATCATTTAACCATTAAATAAACCCAATAGGGCTGTTCTGCCCCCAATAAGGGGTAATTATATCTTAGTTGGGATCAAGTACAGGTACTGTTTTATTATTACAGAGAAAAGGGAATCATTTAACCATTAAATAAACCCAATAGGGCTGTTCTGCCCCCAATAAGGGGTAATTATATCTTAGTTGGGATCAAGTACAGGTACTGTTTTATTATTACAGAGAAAAGGGAATCATTTAACCATTAAATAAACCCAATAGGACTGTTCTGCCCCCAATAAGGGGTAATTATATCTTAGTTGGGATCAAGTACAGGTACTGTTTTATTATTACAGAGAAAAGGGAATCATTTAACCATGAAATAAACCCAATAGGGCTGTTCTGCCCCCAATAAGGGGTAATTATATCTTAGTTGGGATCAAGTACAGGTACTGTTTTATTATTACAGAGAAAAGAAAATCATTTAACCATGAAATAAACACAATCCCATACCTGTATTTATAAAGTGCAAAAAACTTGAATAACTTGAATGTAATGGAAGGTGCCTCGGACAAATTCAAGGCATTCGAGTTCGTTATACAAATGAGTTTTCCTTATTAATAAATAAGCGAGCATTCGATATGCGAGTTTATTCGAGAAACAAAAGTCGAAAAGTGATAAATAATCCCACAAAAGTGGATCTGTGCCAGAACCGAACGGGCCCCTTGTTTACTTTAGGATCCGTTACAAAGCCCCACTAAGGATCTGAGACGTAGGCCTAATCTAATTGGTTCCCAGATCCGCCGCCGATATACGGGGATATTTGTCATTTGATGGATGGGCTGAAAGGGTTGTTGATGAAGTGTATTTTGTAGCCTTTGTAATTCTGCTAAATATTATTTGCCTGCAGGGGGGGCCGACGTACGTAGCCACATGCAGGACTTGCCAAAAGCAATTTGGGACGCCGTGAGCCATAATAGAAATGTTTGACAGCATTTAAATGAGCGCGGCGCGCTGCGGTGCCCCTGTCATCTTACATTTAAAGTCATAGCGCCAGTTAAATTGGACGCTTCACCTTTTCCTGCATTAATCAGGCAAGCGCGGGGTACGTGTCGCTGTTGTTCTTACGGCAATCTCCATTAACGTCGGCAGTCACGCGATTTTAATTAATCATGTGATACAGATGCTAATTATTATAGTTATATCAAGAATAGATAGATAGATAAGAAATAGATAATATATACATTGATTAATATACAAAGATGCATAGACAAATAAATACATGTATCGATATGTAGAGAGATGATGATAGATAGATAGATAGATAGATAGATAGATAGATAGATAGATAGATAGATACATAGATAGATACATAGATAGATTGATTAATAATATAGATGGACTGCTACAGATAGACAAAGGATAGATTGTTAGATTGATAGATAAGTAGAAATAGATAATAAGATAATATGCAGATTGATTAATATACAAAGATGCATAGAGAAACGAAAACATGAATTTATATATAGATAGATGATGGATGAATAGATAGATACATAAATAATGTGCAGATTGATTAATATTTAAAGATTCATAGAGAAATAGATCCATGGATAGATAGATAGATACAGATGATAGATAGATAGATAGATAGATAGATAGATAGATAGATAGATGATAGATAGATAGATAGATGATAGATAGATAGATAGATAGATAGATGATAGATAGATAGATAGATAGATAGATAGATAGATAGATGATAGATAGATAGATTATAGATAGATAGATGATAGATAAATAGATAGATTGATAGATAGATAGATAGATAGATAGATAGATAGATAGATATATGATAGATAGATAGATAGATATATGATAGATAGATGATAGATAGATAGATAGATAGATGATAGATAGATAGATAGATAGATAGATAGATAGATAGAAAGATGATAGATAGATAGATAGATGATAGATAGATAGATGATGATAGATAGATAGATAGATAGATTATAGATAGATAGATAGATAGATGATAGATTGATATATAGATAGATTTATGATAGATGATAGATAGATATATGATAGATAGATGATAGATAGATAGAAGAATAGATAGATAGATAGAAAATGATTGATAGATAGATAGATAGATAGATGCTATATATAGATAGATACAGTATATAGATAGATGATAGATGATAGATAGATAGATAGATAAATGATAGAGTTGACAGTTGGTTGCCTGTGCCCCCTGCAGAGACAAACTGGGTTGTGGTGCCATTCAAGAAGCCGTGGGTGCCTGGGTGGCCCACCTACAAAACAGCCTAATATTTAGTAAACACCCAGCGCCTTGGCAGGTGAGAAAAGCCATTTCCTGGGAATAAAGGGCTTCACTTTACCAAGGTCAGTCTGGGGCAGCTCTGTGAAGGGTGAATGGGAGTTCACAGTGATGTTTTTCTGCTAATCCCCTAGCTCTGTGTGACTGGCATTCTTCCCTCAACAATGGCCTCCTGCATCTCTAATTACTGGCATGTACTGGGTGCGCAGGAACCCACAGCATAAAACCTATTCTGACATACATCTTTATTGGGTCTCCTTCTGAAATGAGGACCCTACTGTACTCTATGAACTCTGTAGTAGATAATTCTACAGTCTCTAGAAGACTTTATGGGAACAATGGACTGGTAGTGGCCAATGGTGGCTAGGGTGGTCAGGTTCCTTATACAGATTTGGAGAAGCCATATTTAATTATGGAAGACAAGCTCTATGTACAAATGACTTATATTTCCATCTCGGACGTGTCTGTATTTCCTTTCCCCTTTATCCCGCTAGACTGGAATTGATTTTGGTTTTGGATGGAGATTCAAAATTTTCATATTCCATTTCAGTCTGTTTTTATTTTTTCTTCTAAGGTAATAGAATTTCAGGCTGGGCTGTTGCTCAGAATGCGGAAAGACGAGGCTCGCTAAAAAGAATTTAGAGAGAAACTTTGATGGGAGCGCAGTCTCCTGAATCACAATGACAGCTCCCTTTATTGGATTTCAGAATGACAATGAAAAAAAAGCGGAATTGTGGGCCCCATTGTAAATTGCTTGTTTCACTTTACGCATAGCAATGTCTCTGGCAAGTTCTATTATGACTTCTTTCTAATTGGCTAAATGATTTGCCGTGGAATTCTATACAAGGAACATTCCGGATAACATTGTCCTCATCGCTTGAATCCGGTTGTGCCGCAGGTTGCTGTAATTTTATTCAACATGCCTAGGATATTTGTTTATGAATTTATAGCGGATGGAGGCTATAGCTGATATCAGGATTAATGATGCATCGCTTGTATGTTACTATAGTGGCGAGATGGGTAATTGATCTACTTTACAATTCAATTCCTTATTCATGAGTGATGTCTTAACATGGGAGAGATGGTGCCTATAGTAGCAGTGGGATAATAGCCTCTGGGAAGGGACTGGGGCTGTGGGATAGCAGGTATAGTAGGGAGAGATGGTGCCTATAGTAGCAGTGGGATAATAGCCTCTAGGAAGGGACTGGGGCTGTGGGATAGCAGGTATAGTAGGGAGAGATGGTGCCTATAGTAGCAGTGGGGGGATAATAGCCTCTGGGAAGGGACTGGGGCTGTGGGATAGCAGGTATAGTAGGGAGAGATGGTGCCTATAGTAGCAGTGGGGGGATAATAGCCTCTGGGAAGGGACTGGGGCTGTGGGATAGCAGGTATAGTAGGGAGAGATGGTGCCTATAGTAGCAGTGGGGGGATAATAGCCTCTGGGAAGGGACTGGGGCTGTGGGATAGCAGGTATAGTAGGGAGGGATAGTAGCCTGTATAATGTAGAAAACACGGCCCAGTTTCAGTGGTAATGCAACAAATTACTTTACTATTTCCTTTCATGAAATCAGTGCAATCGGCCGCTGCTTAGACATCGCTTCCCTCTATTAGAATCTGCAGCAGTTTTTGTCCAGAGGAAAATATTGAAATGGGTTCATATCTAATGGATTTAGGAGCTTCAGCAACAGTGTTTGTTTATGTGCTCCGCGTGCCAAATACTTTATTGGTTCTGCCGGGACACAATAGAGCCGGAGTGTTTGCCAGAACAGGATTTCAAGCAATTTTGCTTTGACCATGAAAAATGAAAAATAGAAAGGTGTATTATAATAATTGAAAATTAGGATATATTTTATACTCTAGGTTCTGTAGAGTTTTGTGCACAGTTCACAGGCTATGAGCAAACTTAGGGGGCCGTTCCTGCTGAATTGTGCTTAGTACAGGGGAATCCCTATGCTGTCATAGTTTTATGGTATCTCTCTGTACAGGCTATGAGCAAACTTAGGGGGCTGTTCCTGCTGAATTGTGCTTAGTACAGGGGAATCCCTATGTGCCATAGTTTTATGGTATCTCTCTGTACAGGCTATGAGCAAACTTAGGGGGCTGTTCCTGCTGAATTGTGCTTAGTACAGGGGAATCCCTATGTGCCATAGTTTTATGGTATCTCTCTGTACAGGCTATGAGCAACTTAGGGGGCTGTTCCTGCTGAATTGTGCTTAGTACAGGGGAATCCCTATGTGCCATAGTTTTATGGTATCTCTCTGTACAGGCTATGAGCAAACTTAGGGGGCTGTTCCTGCTGAATTGTGCTTAGTACAGGGGAATCCCTATGTGCCATAGTTTTATGGTATCTCTCTGTACAGGCTATGAGCAAACTTAGGGGGCTGTTTCTGCTGAATTGTGCTTAGTACAGGGGAATCCCTATGTGCCATAGTTTTATGGTATCTCTCTGTACAGACTATGAGCAAACTTAGGGGGCTGTTCCTGCTGAATTGTGCTTAGTACAGGGGAATCCCTATGTGCCATAGTTTTATGGTATCTCTCTGTACAGGCTATGAGTAAACTTAGGGGGCTGTTCCTGCTGAATTGTGCTTAGTACAGGGGAATCCCTATGCTGCCATAGTTTGCTGATGAGCCAGTCATGTTTACTTGGCATTAATGACTCCCCCCCCCCCCCTAGCTAAAGAACAAGTTGTGAATGTGGTGACATATCATTCCCTGAATTCCCAATTCCCACTCTGCTCTTAAAGAAACCAGATCTCCGTCCATGTCTGAGCAGAAATATTACCCTTTTATGGAAGGCAGTGCTTGTCCCCTTAAATATCTCCAGAAAGGCAATAAACTGAGGTCGCAGGGCTATCAATTTGCACCCCTGTTGTCTGGTCTTGGGAAACCAATGGCCGCTCCCAGCTGGGTGGCGTGTAAGTGCCCTAATCCACCCACCTACGAATGGAGCAGAACAGGTTTCATTGGTCTCTAGTGCACAGCTCTAGAGAGGCCCCATAAGAAAAACAACTCATTTGTAAACATTGTTAGATATTTTGATATATAGACCAACCTTGAGCTTTCAGCTGTTGTTGAATTACAACTCCCAGCATTCCCCTGACAGCCAGAGACTTTCAGGAGTTGGAGTTCAGCAATAGATGGCTGCCCTACCATCTACCCCAAGTGATTGCACACAATCTGCTCAAAATGACTGACTATATAGTAGTACCAACCTTTAAAAAAAAAAAAAAAGGTACAGGTATCAGACCCCTTATCCGGAAACCCATTATCCAGAAAGTTCCGAATTACGGAAAGGTCATCTCCCATAGACTCCATTAAAATCAAATAATTCACATTTATAAAAATGATTTCCTTTTTCTCTGTAATAATAAAACAGTACCTGTACTTGATCCCAACTAAGATATAATTACCCCTTATTGGGGGCAGAACAGCCCTATTGGGTTTATTTATTGGTTAAATGATTCCCTTTTCTCTGTAATAATAAAACAGTACCTGTACTTGATCCCAACTAAGATATAATTACCCCTTATTGGGGCAGAACAGCCCTATTGGGTTTATTTAATGGTTAAATGATTCCCTTTTCTCTGTAATAATAAAACAGTACCTGTACTTGATCCCAACTAAGATATAATTACCCCTTATTGGGGCAGAACAGCCCTATTGGGTTTATTTAATGGTTAAATGATTCCCTTTTCTCTGTAATAATAAAACAGTACCTGTACTTGATCCCAACTAAGATATAATTACCCCTTATTGGGGGCAGAACAGCCCTATTGGGTTTATTTAATGGTTAAATGATTCCCTTTTCTCTGTAATAATAAAACAGTACCTGTACTTGATCCCAACTAAGATATAATTACCCCTTATTGGGGCAGAACAGCCCTATTGGGTTTATTTCATGGTTAAATGATTCCCTTTTCTCTGTAATAATAAAACAGTACCTGTACTTGATCCCAACTAAGATATAATTACCCCTTATTGGGGGCAGAACAGCCCTATTGGGTTTATTTAATGGTTAAATGATTCCCTTTTCTCTGTAATAATAAAACAGTACCTGTACTTGATCCCAACTAAGATATAATTACCCCTTATTGGGGGCAGAACAGCCCTATTGGGTAGGAGATCCAAATAACGGAAAGACCCCTTATCCAGAATACCCCAGGTCCCGACCATTCTGGATAACGGGTCCTATACCTGTATCTGTATTATGTAATAAACATCTTGCGATGAGGTTAGTGAGCAGAGGAGAGTCACCCAATGTTTTCTCAAGACACTAATTTTCAGCCGACTGTAGCCTATTGGCCGAAATGACCAGCAGGTGGCGACGTTTTTCAAAATGTAAATTATTATTAGTATGAAACGACTACCTTGAAAACTAGAAAAAAAAATAATTAATGTAAATTGCAAATGTGCTTAGAGAAGTGCTTACACATCATACAAAAGGTTTACATTGCCTTTAACTGTATGACTTGGAAGGGAGAGTAGGGCTAAATATTCCTGGAGTTGGTGCAAAATCATTTTTAGGCACGAAAAAGTGACACCTGAATATTCATACACTATTTATGAAGTCGGGTTTATAAAAGCATCGCTCCTCGTTACAAAACTGCATTGCTTTGCGGTCTCGTTAATGGAACGTTCCACACAGGAGACGCCAGTCAATAAACTAAAGGTGTCCGAAGACGTTTAATTTTATCTTAATTCGCGTTTTAATGGTCTTCGGCACGTTCTCATATTTATAGCCACGTGGCAACGTCTTCTCTTGGAAAGGTCAGCCAAAAAAGTTCATTGCGCCAGCGACCGGCGGTTGGTTTGTGTCCGGTTCTGACAAGTAGTGATGAGCGAATCTGTCCCGTTTTGCTTCACCCAAAAATTCAGAAAAATTCGCGAAACGGTGAAAATGTTGCGCGTCAAAAAAAACTGTTGCCCAGCTATTCTTTTGTCGCCCGCGGCTATTGTTTTGTTGCCCGGCTATTCTTTTGTCGTCTGAGGCTATTGTTTTGTCGGCCGCGGCTATTGTTTTGTCGCCCGGCTATTGTTTTGTCGTGCGGCTATTGTTTTGTCGCCCGGCTATTCTTTTGTCGCGCGGCTATTGTTTTGTCGCCCGGCTATTCTTTTGTCGCGCGGCTATTGTTTTGTCGCCCGGCTATTCTTTTGTCGCCCGGCTATTCTTTTGTCGCCTGGCTATTCTTTTGTCGCCCGGCTATTCTTTTGTCGCCCGCGGCTATTGTTTTGTCGCCCGCAGCTATTGGTTTGTCGCGTGGCTATTGGTTTGTCGACCGGCTATTGTTTTGTCGCCCGGCTATTGTTTTGTCGCCCGGCTATTGTTTTGTCGCCCGGCTATTCTTTTGTCGCGCGGCTATTGTTTTGTCGCGCAGCTATTGTTTTGTCGCCCGGCTATTCTTTTGTCGCCCGGCTATTCTTTTGTCGCCCGCGGCTATTGTTTTGTCGCCCGCAGCTATTGTTTTTTTGCGTGGCTATTGGTTTGTCGCGTGACTATTGTTTTGTCGCGCGGCTATTGTTTTGTCGCCCGGCTATTCTTTTGTTGCCCGTGACAATTTTTGGACGCGCCGCGAATCCATGCCTGGCGAAACATTTCGCCCATCACTACTGACAAGTTAAGATGCTTCAGAGGGGTATGTTAGAAACATCAGTGGGAATAAAATTTTTACATTCATGGTTCCCTCACCTCAACCAATACCATCCAACCTTATATAATCATCTCTGGAAGCAACATCAGTATGTATGTATGTATGTATAACTTTATTTATAAAGCGCCACAAGGGTACGCAGCGCTGTACAATCTTACAATATACACAATTACACACAGGGAGGACAAGTGTTATAATAAATACAATAAATAAGTATAAATACACAGGGAATAAGTGCCATGGGGTATGAGACACAGTAGGAAGGAGGTCCCTGCCCCCTAGAGCTTACAGTCTAAGTGGTTGGGTAACAGACAGGCACAAACTGGAAGGTAAGAGGCACCAGGTATGGGCATTTGCCCTTAAGCGCAGGACTGGGCAAAATAATGTTTTAGTGCCCCAGAAGGTAACAGCTGAGCTTTTTCTTAAAGAGAGTGGGTGAGTGTTCCCTATGGAGGGATTCAGGGATAGAGTTCCAGAGGGAAGGAGCAGCGAGATAGAAAGGGTTAAGACAAGAGAGCGCAGTGGGTGTGGATGGTGTAAAAAGATGGAGGCTCGGAGAGGAGCGGTACAGTTATCATTGGCCGGTAGCAGTGACCATATGCACCAACATAAGGAGTGGGGTAAAGGTCTTCACCATTGGACTTTCCCCTAATTGTTGCTCAATTTTAACAGTTTGGGGAAGGCCTTTTCCTGTTTCCAAACAAGAATGCCCACATGCAAAAAATGAGGTCCATAGAAAATGAGTTTGGGGAGATGGGAATGGCCAGGGTTGGACTGGGCCGCCGGGACACCGGGAAAAATCCCGGTGGGCCCCGGCTGCCAAGACCCGACCCTTGCCGGCACTTCCCCTGCCTGACCGTTCCTCCCCCGAAGCGTTAAACTTATGTGCACTCGGGGAGGGCGTCAGGTGGGGGACCCTGTGGGTGGGTTAGGGGGGCCCCTGCGGGGGGGGGTTTGGTTAGGGGACGTGGCCGGTGGGGGCACCTACAGGGAACCTAGGAGATGGCAGAAGTAGACTGGCCTGCACAGAGCACAACCTGAACTTGTGGGATGAATTGGAACCCCAACTGCATTCCAGGCCTGATCCCCAACATCAGCACCCAACCTTACTACTGCTCTTATGGCTGAATGACTGCAAATCCCAGCAACAATGTTCTAATATCTAATGATAGCCTTCCCAGAAGGGGTCTTTAGCAGCAATGGGAGGGCAACTTCACAGTAATCCCCTTGGTTTGGGAATGTCCGGATAAATGTATTATATAATGTAGACCAGGGGTGGCCAATACGTTGATCGGGGTCCACCAGTCGATTTCTGGTGGACCGCGATCAAGCCGGGGATGCGGAAGTGCTGTGTGAATGCGTACATACCCTGCGTCACGTACATACGCATTCACGCCGCACTTCCACATTCCATGTCGGCCCGGTCGATCATGACCGCACCGAGTCTGGCAACCCCTAATATAGACAATAGGGGTCATTGAGGGGGTCTAGTGCCAGAGCTCTAAGGGGCCCCAATGTACAGCCATTAACGCTCATTCAGAAAGCACTTGCTGGCTGTGCTCTGTACCTAGCAATTTAGGGCAGTCCATATGCACAAAATATTCTTTTATATTTCTACCGAAGTCCCTTACCGCTTGACATTTTCTGAATTCTATGATGATCACAGGAGCCTTGTTTTCATGGTATTTTTGGTTCCAAAAACTCTTTGTGCAAGAAAGACCCACTAAGAGATCCCCACAATGGAGATGCCTCAAGCTTCAAATAAACAGGACCAACTGAAATGATTGCACGTAGGTGAAGCTGCTACTTTCCCTTTTTCATTCCCCCTTTTTTTTGCCTTTTGTGCCATTACGGATCATGTAAAACCTTGCCTTCAGGCACAGACAAGGACTCGGAGACACAAACATGGACTGACAAGGTCACATGCGTAGGAAAAAGGACACACAAAAGTAGGCAAAGACACACGAGCCAAGAAGGCGGCACTCAGAGAGAGACAGGGTATTGACAGCTTTTAAGTGAGAAGTTTAGTGAGAGTAGGCGAGAGAGATTCATCATTGACGTGACAGCCTTACGGTGGTGTATTAATAGGTGTGAAGAATGGAGGATAAATTATCTCCATGTTCCACCAGCAGTCTGAAGTGGAGTCTTTGTTCCGCCACATCCTTGAAGTCGTCTAATCTTACTCAAAATGTCGGAGAAGTTATTTTCAATAACACGTCCCTTGCTAAACTTCTCACTCTCCAGGGAGGCATCTTCTCCGCAAAAGCCAAGCAAAATATTTTTTCTCCTTCTGCTTTCATTATTTTACTGGGGTCTCCCAAGAATGAGATCATTCCAGATCCTTAGCATGGAAATGAATTTGCTGCCATGGTCGTGAAGGAGATTCATAGACATCCCTGAGACAGAATTACAGGCGATGAAATGGAAGTCGTGCCGCAGCTGCTGGGATCATCATGTAGATATGTAGGGTGAGGCTTCGGAGGCTTGACACAACTAAAAAGAGTTTTGCGTGTTCAGCCATCCAAATCATAAGCCAAATGAGTCACAGAATGTTTTTGTAGCTAATGGTGGGTTTTTAATTAGCTCCAGTTCAGTTGACTGTGAAGTCATGAGATACCTTCAAAACCCAGGAGAAGCTATTGGACCATCATAACAAAGCCTAAACTTCAGCAAAGAGGATCATTTTCTGACCCATGAAGATGTATAGCCACCACAATCTCTGCTGGACCCTCCATGGCAGTGGTTCTTGGACTTTTTCTGTTCAAGCCCCCATTGGAGGTCCAGCCTTTGGTAAAGCTCAAGGTTACTGCAGAAAAAATGTCCCCCAAATCAAATGTAAATTGACCTTCATCCTAAATAGCTTTCAGGCTTAGCCCCCCTGTTACTAGTTGATCCTTTCCTTCCCCCCAAGTTTGAAACATACTGTTCTGTAGAAGTCAAATGTTACAGTTTAATTCAAAATTAAATGCCCCGGCTTAGTTGGGATCAAGTACAGGTACTGTTTTATTATTACAGAGAAAAGGGAATCATTTATCCATGAAATAAACCCAATAGGGCTGTTCTGCCCCCAATAAGGGGTAATTATATCTTAGTTGGGATCAAGTACAGGTACTGTTTTATTATTACAGAGAAAAGGGAATCATTTAACCATTAAATAAACCCAATAGGGCTGTTCTGCCCCCAATAAGGGGTAATTATATCTTAGTTGGGATCAAGTACAGGTACTGTTTTATTATTACAGAGAAAAGGGAATCATTTAACCATGAAATAAACCCAATAGGGCTGTTCTGCCCCCAATAAGGGATAATTATATCTTAGTTGGGATCAAGTACAGGTACTGTTTTATTATTACAGAGAAAAGGGAATCATTTAACCATTAAATAAACCCAATAGGGCTGTTCTGCCCCCAATAAGGGGTAATTATATCTTAGTTGGGATCAAGTACAGGTACTGTTTTATTATTACAGAGAAAAGGGAATCATTTAACCATTAAATAAACCCAATAGGGCTGTTCTGCCCCAATAAGGGGTAATTATATCTTAGTTGGGATCAAGTACAGGTACTGTTTTATTATTACAGAGAAAAGGGAATCATTTAACCATTAAATAAACCCAATAGGGCTGTTCTGCCCCCAATAAGGGGTAATTATATCTTAGTTGGGACCAAGTACAGGTACTGTTTTATTATTACAGAGAAAAGGGAATCATTTAACCATTAAATAAACCCAATAGGGCTGTTCTGCCCCAATAAGGGGTAATTATATCTTAGTTGGGATCAAGTACAGGTACTGTTTTATTATTACAGAGAAAAGGGAATCATTTAACCATGAAATAAACCCAATAGGGCTGTTCTGCCCCCAATAAGGGGTAATTATATCTTAGTTGGGATCAAGTACAGGTACTGTTTTATTATTACAGAGAAAAAGGAAATCAGTTTTAAAACTCTGAATTATTTGACTAAAATGGAGTCTATCGGAGATGGGCTTTCCATAATTCGGAGCTTTCTGGATAACGGGATAACGGGGATACCTGTACATGCTGATACACAGATGATACCCGGAACTTGGGTTGGTTCAATAGAAGTATATTGGGAGGGTTCCATCCTGAAAACCAAGTAGTGTAAGGTTTAGCGTGAACCCTTGCAATGATGGGAAGATGGAATATGTGTTCCTTGTTATGAGGTTTAATGGTCCTTGCCGATTGGAGAGGGCTTAAACCCAATATAAGTCTGAGAAATAATACTCCAGCTTTAATGGTTCTCTACATGATGAGGAGCTGTTTGGTGAGACTTTAGTGCATGTAAAGTTGGTTACGTTTCCATAAATCATACCTGAATTCTTTACATTGTGTCCTGGATTGTAGTTGCAACCAGCAGAAAATATTGCGATTGTTTATTCCGACTTCTACGTGTTCCAATGCGAAGGCTGAAATACGACCAACTTTACACCCCGTCCAGCAATAACTCCGAGGAGCGCTGGCTGCAGGCCACGGGGGACAGAACTCATTTCGGAATGGGCCAACTCCTTAAAAAGAACGTGAAAGTTAATAGCTTTCTCTTTTTTTTTTTTGACGTTTAAGGGAAATCCATATTCTTTCTATTTTATAGCTTATTATGATTGGATAATCAAACACGGCTATTAAATTCCGCGAGGGGAAGACGTTGAAGTAAAATCCAAACAACGAGGGAAATAAGAAAATCAGTGACAACAGAATATAAAAATAAAATGAAAGATAATATCTGGGGTTTAACGTGTTTCACGGCCGCCGTCCTCAAATCTCTTATTTCCACGTTTTTTTTTTGGGGGGGGGGTGAGTTTTATTTCTTACAGAGTTGTATGGAAATTGTATTTGCTGAGTAGTAAACAAGACTCGATATCCCCACTTGGAATTGGACCTACAAGTGGGACCCTGACCAAAGTTTGGACCTACAAGTGGGACCCTGACCAAAGTTTGGACCTACAAGTGGGACCCTGACCAAAGTTTGGACCTACAAGTGGGACCCTGACCAAAGTTTGGACCTACAAGTGGGACCCTGACCAAAGTTTGGACCTACAAGTGGGACCCTGACCAAAGTTTGGACCTACAAGTGGGACCCTGACCAAAGTTTGGACCTACAAGTGGCACCCTGACCAAAGTTTGGACCTACAAGTGGGACCCTGACCAAAGTTTGGACCTACAAGTGAAACCCTGACCAAAGTTTGGACCTACAAGTGGGACCCTGACCAAAGTTTGGACCTACAAGTGGGACCCTGACCAAAGTTTGGGCCTACAAGTGGGACCCTGACCAAAGTTTGGACCTACAAGTGGGACCCTGACCAAAGGCTGGACCTTCAAGTGGGGCTTGGCCTGAAGAAGGTTGACTTCTGGTCCAAAGTAAACATTTTATCTTATTGGAACATGGTTGAAGGGGTGAATTAGTTGATGAGGAACTTTATTGCTTAGGACAGTGGGACAGTGACATATGCCTTGAAAGGCCACCATAAAAATGGCTTGTCCCCCTTCAAATATCCCCTGTTCAGCAGACTACGAGCAGGATTATTCCTATCACAAATATTCCTATTCATGTCAATGAACTTGTAATAGGGATATCCAACATTCCAGATAATAGATCCCATAGCTGTATTACAAATTGCCAACATGCTCCAAACTACCGTACAACCAGACAAAAGAAAACTTGAATCTCAAATGTACAATAACCCCCCCCCCCCCCCGTTGGAACACTTTCAGCCTGGTATAAAGGTGCGGCGCCTATTTTCCCTGCCTTCGAGTCGTGAGCGTTATTAAACAAGACCATAATCTGTATTGTTCCGCAGTGTGTGACTGGCTGCCAGTTGTAACACTTATGATAAGCGCCTGCAGCCACTGAAGGGAAAGGTTAACAAGCATGACCATGTCACCATCCGTCAAGGGCTCATTGCAAATTGTCTGAAGTTCAAGAGTGTGCTGCGGGGTTAGTGAATCCGTTGGGGTCTATTTGTAAGCGGCCATCGGCTGCCAAAGTAGGGCACCACCAGGAACAGCATAACTATGTTAGAACTGTAGAGCGGAGGGTATAGCTCCTTCTACAGAAGCTTTTTGCTTTTTCCCTAAATATTTTTAAAGTCCAAGTAGCACCATAAAACAAAGGCAACCTGTAGCCATTTATCTGTAATGTTTGCATACAGTGTCCATAAAGTGTATAGGTTCAGTTGGGGATGCACCATTCAGCCTGTCCATCCAGGGTTTGCTTGGTCGTTACTGGGTGTGGCAAGCATGGTTCCAAATTTTTTAGTTTTGGAATGTTGGGAGACATAATAGTATTTAGTTTCTTAATATTCCCAGGGTATATGTGAAAAACAAATTGGTCATTCTAGCACCACCCATCTAAGATGCCCTGTGAAGCTACAGCAACCCATGGGCTGGTCCATACTAGGGATGCACCGAACCCAAAAGGATTTGCCCAAATCCAGGATTTGGTGCATCCCTAGTCCATACTATGGGGGGGTTGAGATAGGCACCCTTGGAAATGGAATCCCAACGACAGGCAGATAGCAAATAAGATGAATAAATATATAAGGGGATCATTGATCAAGTTCCATTTTAATATTGGGAAAGGGTTTGTTACAGTAAGAGCTGTGAAGTTGTGGAATGGGGTTTTTTGCCTTCTTCTGGATCAACTAGCAGTTAAGGTCCCCATACACGGGCCAATTATAGCTGCTGATATGGGTCCCTTGGACAGATTTGGCAGCTTATCAGCCCGTGTAGGGGCAGAACCGAGGGGCCTGGCCGACCGATATCTGGCCTGAAATTGGCCAGATATCGATCGGGCAGGTTAGAAAATCCAGTCGGATCGGGGACCGCATCGGCTCGTTGATGCGGTCCCCGAACCGACTGCCCCATTGCCGCGTGCAGAATTCGATCATTTGGCCCCAGGGCCAAACGATCGAATTCGCCTACATGCCTCCCCGATATCGCCATCCGTAGGTGGGGATATCGGGTGAAGATCATCGACATCACCAAGCGAGCGGATCTGCCCGTGTATGGCCAGCTTTAGGCAGGTTATATATAGGCATAAACTAGGTAACTAGTTATCTATATAAAAGAAGAATAAGTAACGGAACCGGGTCAGAGGGAAAAACAATAACACGCAACAATGCTTTGTCCATGTTCCTTTTCAGCCCTTCTTGATTCTCATAATAAAGCTCCATAAATCCCTTCCTCAGGGACCAACTTGTCAGTAGCCGCCCGATTGTGCTTAAAACACGTGTCATTTAATGAAGGGAAATTCCTATTTGGTCTCATTAAGGAACCAGCCCCAGTGCATAGAATCAGGGAGGGAGGATCTGCAGCATGTTCTAATTAGCCAAACCCCGAGCCTTGTTTTCATCTGCTAAGTGAGGATAAGCAGCTGGAGTACGCCAACCCAAAACATGGATTACTGGACTGTCCCACTGTATAAAAGCTATGCTAGGCTGTTATATAGCATTATCAAGTCATGCTTTGGTCATACTTTAGTGAATATACATATGGGTTGATAAAATAACTTGCTAATTGGCTCTTTAGTCTTATCAGTCTCCAGGGAATAATGCAGAGGTCACACAATAAAGAGTGTTGCCCTCCCCCAGGCTGTCCAAAGTGATATCCTCTTCTTGTCCCCAGGCTTCCTTTCTGTCTCTTACCATTTAGAGCCCCAGAGATTCATGGGACTGTAACATCAATAGAATATCTGAACTTTCCACACCCAACACATGCACACATGTGAGTCCCATAGGGGCAGGTATGTGTAGGACTACAGGAAAGGGTGGCTACATGCCTAGAAATCTCAGCTTCATGCTCAGTTCCTAGTGTGATAGTTCTTGGTATCCAAACCTACCATGTGTTCTTCTCCTGGTCATGGTATGGGTCTATGAAATGAGAACCATTCTGTGAATTCTTTCTTAGCCGAATAACTTTCATACCTCTCTAACCTACATGCTTAGAAATCTCATCTTCATGCTCAGTTCCTAGTGTGATAGTTCTTGGTATCCAAACCTACCATGTGTTCTTCTGGTCATGGTATGGGCCTATGAAATGAGAACCATTCTGTGAGTTCTTTCTTAGCCGTATAACTTTCATACCTCTCTAACCTACATGCCTAGAAATCTCATCTTCATGCTCAGTTCCTAGTGTGATAGTTCTTGGTATCCAAACCTACCATGTTTTCAATGTTCTTGGTGCCCTGTTCTTGGTATCCAAACCTACCATGTTTTCCATGTTCTTGGTACCATGTTCTTGGTATCCAAACCTACCATGTTTTCCATGTTCTTGGTACCATGTTCTTGGTATCCAAACCTACCATGTTTTCCATGTTCTTGGTACCATGTTCTTGGTATCCAAACCTACCATGTTTTCCATGTTCTTGGTATCATGTTCTTGGTATCCAAACCTACCATGTTTTCCATGTTCTTGGTATCCAAACCTACCATGTTTTTCATGTTCTTGGTACCATGTTCTTGGTATCCAAACCTACCATGTTTTCCATGTTCTTGGTACCATGTTCTTGGTATCCAAACCTACCATGCTTTCTTCTCCTGGTTCAGTCTTAGCCATATAACTTTCATACCTCTCTACCCTACCCACCTAGTATTGCTGCATTCTATCCACCTCTGAGTTATCTCCATCAGCCTCAAATACCCCATCCACTCCTTTACATCTGCTATGCAATCCAACATCTTCTCCAACTTGTCTTTTCCAACTTCATCTTGTCCAATTTGTCCAACTTCATCATTCTTTATATATCATGGCTGTCTAAAACAACCATCTCTTATAACTCCAACCTGATGGTCATACCTCTGCCATCCACCACAACATCATCTATAACGTTATGTTCCATGCCTTTTCCTTACATCTGCCTGTCCCTCAAACCTTCACCCCCAACCCAATACTGTCATGGAGACACTCAAGTCCCATTCTCTAGTGCTAAGAGGTGCTTAGCAAATGGGAAAGACTCTCCTCCAATCAAAGTTCCAATTAGTAATTCATTATAGGACCCAAACAAGAAGAGAAGCTTTCACCATTACTTTTCTCATTGTTTGTATTTATAAAAACCACTCAAGAGTTTTCCTTGAATTCATTCAGTTCTCTGGGCTTTACACTTGCAATCCCCCTCATTACCTCCTGGAGTTCTCTCCCATTAACATGATACTACATTGTACTTTGACTTGTAAAACAGTAATTATCCAAACAGCTCAGTAGGAGACTTTTGTTAAAAACCCCTTGCATATCCCATTGTCTAAGGAACCTGCCATTTCTGCTTCACTTTGTCTCCATTTCCCTTGAATGGTATCGCCATTAACGTGGGTAATATGTCGACACTGTAATTAGAAAAGAAGTTTGAGGAAAAGATGAATAACAATGAGAATCATAAATGTGATAAAAATAGCACTTTTTTTTTCTCCTGGACCCAGTGATTTATATGACATATTTTGTCATGTTTTTGGGAAAAAAGTTAGGTTCCCTTCATATTTGCTGTATGAAGATCAAAGGGAAAGGACAGACAACTGTTTCACTGCTTTCCAGAGAAGGTTATTCTTATGGTGAGATGATGGCCCCACTTTGGACAATGGTGTTATATAGCCCTCCACTAGGTGGCACTGCTAGAAGGATGTCTTTGTTACTATCTCCAATAAACATATCATAGAATGATAATAGAGATAATGTACCAATGCACCTACTAGTTCGCAATACTCCCAATACTTCTACTCTTTCATCCATTCTGCCTCTTCTTATGAATGTTGAGCAACTATAGACAATGTAGACTCCTGGAGCTTCTGCCACCCTGGTCCTTAAAGCTAGGGTTCCCAAAGAGGGTTGTGTCAGTGTTCACCCGATTGGCACCCAGTGAGTTGCTCCTAAATTGTATTTACTACAGGTATGGTACTGCCTTGGTACCTATGTGTAGATGCTAAGAGGATATGTAGGAGCCTTGTATTTGCTGCAGCTTGTGTCTGGTGTATTCTGTCTTCTCCTAGACATGACTTCCAATGGAAAATGTAAAAAATACAAGTATAATAGATTTATTCTTAATAACAGTGTCCTTCTTGTCCTTATTTTGTGCCTTGGGTGCCTCTTTATAGAAGCTGCGCCATGCCCTTATGGCCACTAAGGGGGTGTAACCCCTTGAGGTCTTCAGGAATATGAGCAAGTCTCTCGCTGGTAATTAGAAGCTTTGAAATGGGTTCTGCATTTACTTTTCTGACAAGCACAATAATGAAAAAGTGCCTACTCACTTTGTTTTGCCAGGACGGCTCTACACATTGATGAGTCAGCTCAATCATGAAGGTCCCTGGGGGGAAAACACTGCGTGTGGTTATATATTCATTCATTGGGAGCCAGCACAATATATTCACATTTAGTAGTAAGGGATTTAACAGAAACAAGTGTACTTGTAACCATAAAGAATAAAGGGTAAGTGTGTGGAGCCTGGGAGTAGTAGTTCAGTTGGGTGTTCCTCATATCTAGGCTACTTTAGCCTCATTGATTTGGTTGTAACGTCCAATGGTTTTACAATCATGGGTAGGGCCTGTATGGAGTTGTTTAATTAGATGTTCCTCATATCTATGTATATCTAGGAGCAACCTCCTTGTTATGCAAGGGTAACTTGGAGCCCACCTCCTGGGTATTAGAGATAAGGGTAAGATACAGGTACCCCCACTCTGTGCATGGGTAGGGCCTGTAATGACATGTTTAATTAGATGTTCCTCATATCTATGTATATCTAGGAGCAACCTCCTTGTTATGCAAGGGTAACTTGGAGCCCACCTCCTGGGTATTAGAGATAAGGGTAAGATACAGGTACCCCCACTCTGTGCATGGGTAGGGCCTGTAATGACGTGTTTAATTAGATGTTCCTCATATCTATGTATATCTAGGAGCAACCTCCTTATTATTCAAGGGTAACTTGGAGCCCCACCTCCAAGTTATTAGTTTTGGAGATAAGGGTAATATACAGGTACCCCAACTCTGTGCATGGGTAGGACCTCTAATGACTTAATTAGATGTTCCTCATATCTAGGTATATCTAGGAGCAACCTCCTTATTATTCAAGGGTAACTTTGAGCCCACCTCCAAGTCCTGGGTTTTGGAGATAAGGGTAAGATACAGGTACCCCAACTCTGTGCATGGGTAGGACCTCTAATGACTTAATTAGATGTTCCTCATATCTAGGTATATCTAGGATCAACCTCCTTATTATTCAAGGGTAACTTGGAGCCCACCTCCCAGTCCTTGGTTTTGGAGATAAGGGTAAGACAAGTACCCCAACTCTGTGCATGGGTAGGGCCTGTAATGACTTTTTTAATTAGATGTTCCTCATATCTAGGAGCAACCTCCTTATTATTCAAGGGTAACTTGGAGCCCACCTCCAAGCCCTGGGTTTTGGAGATAAGGGTAATATACAGGTACCCCAACTTTGTGCATTGGTAGGGCCTCTAATGACTTAATTAGATGCTCCTCATATCTATGTTTATCTAGGAGCAACCTCCTTGTTATTCAAGGGTAACTTGGAGCCCACCTCCAAGTCCTTGGTTTTGGAGGTACCCCCAGCTTTGCGCAAGGTTATAGGGGAACCACTTTCCACTATCAGCAAAAAGTAATCAAAATGTAATAAACCTATAGGGAATGGGCAGCTTTGACATTTAACATCCAATGAGGGGTCCCGGAAACAGATGTGGTTCCACTAATTGCAGTTTTTAACCATCTATCAAGAGCCCTGACGAAAAAATAAATAAATGTGCTTAATTAGTTATAGCAAAAGGGTAGAGTCTGGTTGTGCCAAACTTGTTATCCATTAACAAGAAACCAGATCTTGATGCTGAAGGGGTGTGGTCTTATATCATTGGGGTGGAGTCAGACAAAAGTAGCTGCTCATGACACAGACCAGGAAGTAGGAACAACGTATAGATGTTATTGGCATATACAGAGATATGCTATTGAATTCTTCTAGCGCAGGCATTCCCCTGTACGTAGCGGGAGTATTTTAGTTATTATTATTAGAATATAATTGATAATGGCCCCAGTCGAGGATGAAGGAACAGTACGATAAATGTTATGAATTTTTAATAGAAGGCTTTTTTAACCCTGGAAAAAAAAAACCCAGACGGCTTGAGACTACCCCCCCCCCCCCATAGCAGCACCAATAATAATAATACTCAGTGCCTGTAAGATAATACCCCTATACAGATATGTAGATATAGCCCTCACATCTGACCCACACTAGCTTGAATTTCCTTTGTTATTGACCATTCCCTGCACGGGTTTGTTCTATTCCAGCAAACTCTATACCCCCCATGTACTATAGCCCATGTACCAACCCCAGGCAGGTAATATTGAGCAGCCGGAGCGGGAAGGGAGAGATAAACTCTGTTTTCCTTACAGGAACATCTAGGGCCAAATTACAAATTTCACCATTTTCAGTATTTGTTGCTCTTTTTTTTTATTTCAATATATTTTACATAGCCCTCCCTGCCCCCACCATAGCACCCTGAGAAGCGTCTGATTAAATTCCATTGGCTGTGAGCAATATGCGGGGTGGGCAGCAATACAGGGCCGCCGCTATGCGTATATGCGCCTTTTATTCCACCTTTTTACGGTTCCCTTAATTGCACGACATCCGCTCGCCCCATTTTTCACCGGTAAGTGACCAAAAAGGACATCATTTTAATTATTTCTGCTTTTGAAAAGTATGGCTGCAGGGGGTTTTAGCCAATCACGGTGATTTACGGCTTTTCCACCTGCTCGCGTGCCGCCGCCGCTGCAGCTGTGGATCATAAAGAACAATGGGAAAAAAAACTACTGCAAAAAAAAGGCGAGAAATAGCTTTAAAGAATGGGATTGTAAAACGCGTCCGGTCTCCAGACTGGCACCCTGTGTAACCCCTGCACTGCCATATTAATTCCAGCATACGGCCTATAGCTCCTAAAGAGTAAAGGTGGCCATACATGGGCCAATTCTAGCTGCCGATATGGGTCCCTTAGACCAATTCAGCGGCTTATCGGCCCATGTAGGGGCACAAACGATGGGCCTCCCCGAGCAACATCTGGCCTGAAATCGGGCAGATCTCGATTGGGCAGATTTGATTTTTCTGTCGGATCGGGGACCGCATTGGCTCGCTGATATGGTCCCTGAACCAACAGCGCCCATACTCTTCCTTCTAATTCGATCGTTTGGCCCCACCTATGGGTGGGCGATATTGGGAGAAAATCCACTTGCTTGGTGACCTCGCCAAGCGAGCGGATCTTAGCGTTTATGGCCACCTTAAGATACAGTATCAGGACTGGCTGACTAAACACTAGTCTTTTAGGTGTATGTAGGCAAGGCCTCCATCAGTAATATGTTGTACAGTCACGCCCCTATCCTGCAACCATGCCCCATTTACACCCAAACCCCGCCCACTGCCCTCAGGCCCCGTCCCTTTCACTATCCACAAAATGCATTGTTTCATTCTGGCTCCACCATTTGCCACAAAGCCCCTGACTGAAGTACCACTTTACCCAGGGTTGGACTGGGCCTCTGGCAGGAGCCCCAGTGGGCCCTTCACCCCCCAGTCCAACCCTGACTTTACCCCCCACTGATGGTGGCCCTATAATATAGATTGTAAGTTCTACAGGGCAGGGACCTCCATCCTCTTGTGTCTTTGACTCTTAACTTATTGCAACTGTATTTATCTTGTATCTATCTGTATTTATTGTTATACTTTGTATTTATCTATTATTATCTTAATAACCCCCTGTTTGTATTAATGTATTCTCCTGTACAGCGCTGGGTACATAAGTAGCACTTTATAAATAAAGATATACATACATACATACATACATACATACATACATACATAGTTAATAATTAACGCCACCCAAAATGTAATTCTAAGCAGCTTTCCAAAAGATCCATGACTCATTTTCAGTCTGGCTGTTTATATTCTCTGCACTGCTGATTCTGACTCCTGAAACAATGTAGCAGACACCAGCTGAGTCACAGACCTGACTTCTGCCTTTGGGTGGGGATTCTCTTTATAATGGCGGGTTATACTGTATGAAGCTGGGATTATTATATAGCGCTGTTCCGAAATGTGAGAAAGGTAAACCTCTCTAGGGTCAGACTGGGGGTGTGCGGGTCCACTGGGGCTGCCACCCCGGGGGCCCCACACAGACCCCCATGGGCCCCCACTGCCCACACATGCTCCCCGCAGAGGCCCTTGCTGCCCCCATACACCCCCTGCAGGGGCCCTGTCCCTCCCCCTGAGCTTTTATAAGTAAACACGATTGGGGCCCACCAGGTTTTTTTCCGGTGTCCTGCTGGCCCAGTCCGACCCTGAACCCCTCCATCTAATTCAATGCAATGCCAGCTTGGCCAGGCCGCCCAATCCCTATCTGATAATGCCTGTGCCAATACCTTTCTGACTTATGTATTTTTTTGCCCAGTCATGAAAGCTGAATATGAATTTAATACCCCCTTCCCATTATTCCCGTGTCGATAATTCCATGTATTTTCCATTTCTGGGGGCCCCGTTGGGCCCGAATGGTTAAGGAGGCAACGGAGAAGCCACGGGAAGAACAATGGCTCTGGCTGCAGATTCATCAGCGTATGCTTATCAGCCATAAACGAGCCATGGATTATTCGCTCTCAAGGCAAAACATATTTTTACATCGGATCAATACATTTTATCTGAGAGAGAACTGAGGAATGAAGCGGCGAGAGGGAGAGGCTACGTGTCCGGCCCCCGTTTCACCAAGGCTCAAGGTCACTGGACACAGATGCCTTATTTACAGATACATTTTGTACAATTTGGTCCCTTTTTTAAACCACAATGCTAAATTGCGTCCAATATGGGGCCGAATTAGCGAGCAAAAGGCAGAACTCTGTCCATTCATTGGCTGATGGGGCCTAGCATGTATGTGTGCCTTGGCTTGTTTGTGTGCACTGTGACTCCTATGATCCCAGGGGGCGGCCCTTAGTGCCTAAAATGGCAGTTTTCTATTTAGGATTACCCAATGGCACATACTACTAATAAAGTATATTTTTATGAAAATGGTTTATTTAGTTCTGTTCTGCCCCCAATAAGGGGTAATTATATCTTAGTTGGGATCAAGTACAGGTACTGTTTTATTATTACAGAGAAAAGGGAATCATTTAACCATGAAATAAACCCAATAGGGCTGTTCTGCCCCAATAAGGGGTAATTATATCTTAGTTGGGATCAAGTACAGGTACTGTTTTATTATTACAGAGAAAAGGGAATCATTTAACCATTAAATAAACCCAATAGGGCTGTTCTGCCCCCAATAAGGGGTAATTATATCTTAGTTGGGATCAAGTACAGGTACTGTTTTATTATTACAGAGAAAAGGGAATCATTTAGCCATTAAATAAACCCAATAGGGCTGTTCTGCCCCAATAAGGGGTAATTATATCTTAGTTGGGATCAAGTACAGGTACTGTTTTATTATTACAGAGAAAAGGGAATCATTTAACCATGAAATAAACCCAATAGGGCTGTTCTGCCCCAATAAGGGGTAATTATATCTTAGTTGGGATCAAGTACAGGTACTGTTTTATTATTACAGAGAAAAGGGAATCATTCTCAGTATTTCTACTCAGTAATGAATGAAAAGCACAAATGTCCGGTGCAGACTGCAGTGCCACCTAAGCAGCCATTATTAACCAGCCGTGCAGCATTGGAGTTCCGTATGTTGCCTGTATGAAATGAGTGAGGTGCCTGAGTGCTCTGTACAGTGTATTATGCAGACAAATATACATATCCCTATAACAAAGGGTCGTTCTACCCGCTGGACAGCATGGCAGCCCGCCACTTGTAACTTTGTAATAAATTAAATACTTTTGTCTCCGTTTAGCGCGCCCTCCCCTTAGTGCGAATGACTCCAAAACACTCTGTACCCTAAGCACAAAAAGGCATTTGCAATGCAAATCCAGAGGAAGGGTGTTGTATAATCTGCTAAAATAACTCTGCGCTGCCGTTAGATATTCTGCACTTAATCTGATGACAAAAGAATAAAGAGACTTTTTATTAGCAAGTCATTAAAGAAAAAATGCTTTGTATGCAGATTGGAACTTAGTTTTGTGGCGAGAAACTGGTAAGTTGTCAATAATGACAATATGAGGTGCAAAATAAAGACCCCCCTACTGCACATAAGGAAAACTGTGTTAGAATTATTAATCTTTTTTTTTTTATAAAGATAGAAATTCCGCCATAAAGCAGGGCAGGACTGCTGCTTACAATGGGGGGATCAGATAGGATCTGTGCCACTGTGACAGAATGCTCTGTTATACAGATAGCTAGAATCTCAGCCATAAAGCAGGGCAGGACTGCTGCTTACAATGGGGGGGGGGGGGGGGGGGATCAGATAGGATCTGTGCCACTGTGACAGAATGCTCTGTTATACAGATAGCTAGAATCTCAGCCATAAAGCAGGGCAGGACTGCTGCTTACAATGGGGGGGGGGGGGGGGGGATCAGATAGGATCTGTGCCACTGTGACAGAATGCTCTGTTATACACATAGCTACAATCTCAGCCATAAAGCAGGGCAGGACTGCTGCTTACAATGGGGGGATCAGATAGGATCTGTGCCACTGTGACAGAATGCTCTGTTATACACATAGCTACAATCTCAGCCATAAAGCAGGGCAGGACTGCTGCTTACAATGGGGGGATTAGATAGGATCTGTGCCACTGTGACAGAATGCTCTGTTATACAGATAGCTAGAATCTCAGCCATAAAGCAGGGCAGGACTGCTGCTTACAATGGGGGGATCAGATAGGATCTGTGCCACTGTGACAGAATGTTCTGTTATACAGATAGCTAGAATCTCAGCCATAAAGCAGGGCAGGACTGCTGCTTACAATGGGGGGATCAGATAGGATCTGTGCCACTGTGACAGAATGTTCTGTTATACAGATAGCTAGAATCTCAGCCATAAAGCAGGGCAGGACTGCTGCTTACAATGGGGGGGATCAGATAGGATCTGTGCCACTGTGACAGAATGTTCTGTTATACAGATAGCTAGAATCTCAGCCATAAAGCAGGGCAGGACTGCTGCTTACAATGGGGGGATCAGATAGGATCTGTGCCACTGTGACAGAATGCTCTGTTATACAGATAGCTAGAATCTCAGCCATAAAGCAGGGCAGGACTGCTGCTTACAATGGGGGGGGGGGGGGGGGGGGGGATCAGATAGGATCTGTGCCACTGTGACAGAATGCTCTGTTATACAGATAGCTAGAATCTCAGCCATAAAGCAGGGCAGGACTGCTGCTTACAATGGGGGGGGGGGGGGGGGGGGGGGATCAGATAGGATCTGTGCCACTGTGACAGAATGCTCTGTTATACACATAGCTACAATCTCAGCCATAAAGCAGGGCAGGACTGCTGCTTACAATGGGGGGATTAGATAGGATCTGTGCCACTGTGACAGAATGCTCTGTTATACAGATAGCTAGAATCTCAGCCATAAAGCAGGGCAGGACTGCTGCTTACAATGGGGGGGGATTAGATAGGATCTGTGCCACTGTGACAGAATGCTCTGTTATACAGATAGCTAGAATCTCAGCCATAAAGCAGGGCAGGACTGCTGCTTACAATGGGGGGATCAGATAGGATCTGTGCCACTGTGACAGAATGCTCTGTTATACAGATAGCTAGAATCTCAGCCATAAAGCAGGGCAGGACTGCTGCTTACAATATATAGATTGTAAGCTCTATGGGGCAGGGACCTCCATCCTCTTGTGTCTTTGACTCTTAACTTATTGCAACTGTATCTTGTATTTATCTGTATTTATTGTTGTACTTTGTATTTATCTATTATTATCTTTAACCCCCTGTTTGTATTAATGTATTCTACTGTACAGCGCTGGGTACATAAGTAGCACTTTATAAATAAAGATATACATATATACATACAATGGGGGTATGGGAGGGTTGGAGGCAGCTGCCTGTGCCCAGCTCCTGCCGTGCCAGGGTGCTGCAGTTCCCAGCAAGCTGCCACTAGGGGGAGTATCCCGGGAATCATTCAGCCTGAAGGCACCAGAGCCCTGGGAAAGGTTGGAGGGGCTGCACAGTGCTGTGAATTTAATTAACCCTTGATATCCCAGGGACCATAACTCAAGTGCATTACATATCCCCAGACCATTTAAGTAACCCTTTATTTGCCACAGATCATAGAGCGAGTGCATGAACATAACCCTCCATGTGTCAGAGATGGTAACTCTGCAGCATTAAATCACCTTGTTTGTGCCGCAGATTGTAACCCTTTATGCCACGGAGCATATTTTAAGTGCCTGTAAGTAACCCTTTACGTGCCACAGATGATAAAGCATGCACATTAAAATAACCCTTTATGCACCCCAGGCCATTCTCTAAGCGCACAAAGTTAACTTTTTATGTGCCACCGACTATAACCCAAGCTCATCAAGTTAACCCATTATGTGTGGCAGATAAACTAATGTACTTGAGGTAACTCTTTAAGCGCAACAGACCATAGCACAAACACATCAAGTTAACCCTTTATATGCGGCAGATAATCTAATGTAGTTGAGTTAACTCTTTAAGCGCCAGAGATCATAACCCAAGCGCATTAAGTTAAACCTTTACGTGCTGCAAATAATCGAATGTACTTGAGTTAACTCTTTGAGCGCCACCGACCATAACCCAAGCGCATTAAGTTAACCCTTTATGTGTGGCAGATAATCTAATGTACTTGAATTAATTCTTTAAGTGCCACCGACCATAACCCAAGCGCATTGAGTTAACCCTTTACATGCCGCAGATAATCTAATGTACGTGAGTTAACTCTTTAAGCGTCACCGACCATATCCCAAGCGCATCAAGTTAACCCTTTACATGCCGCAGATAATCTAATGTACGTGAGTTAACTCTTTAAGCGTCACCGACCATATCCCAAGCGCATCAAGTTAACCCTTTACATGCCGCAGATAATCTAATGTACTTGAGTTAACTCTTTAAGCGCCACAGATCATGGAGGTCCCTGCCCCGTAGAGCTTACAATCCAGATAATCTAATGTACTTGAGTTAACTCTTTAAGCATAACCCAAGCGCATCAAGTTAACCCTTTAAGTGCTGCAGATAACTCCTGTCCATTGGATTAACTCTTAAGTGCAGCAGATCAGAACTCAAACTCATTAAACTGATCCCTTTGGGGCTGAAGAGAAATTTCAATGTGTAATGTGTGTGAGTCCATAAAGGGTTAATTAAAAGTCATATACTTTATACCATTGGGGGGCAGTGTTTGCATTACTGAGAGACCCCCCTTGTGTAGGGAATGGCTCCATAGAGACCCACATTTAGTCTATTAAAGCTGCCTGGGAAAGTTCAGACCTCAGAATGAGGGAGAGCCCAAGCTATTGCCGGACTACATCTCCCAGCATCCCCTGGCAGCAGAAGGCCACACCTTGCACACCCATGACCTATGCTGTAATTCCAATGCAACCTGCCTGTTAATCTGCTTGCTACAATGTTGCAGTATGTGTCGTCAGTGGGAAGGCAGGGAAGGCTACATGATGCAAGGCTGGAGGCTCGGAGCTGCATCCCCGGCTGTGAGTTCAATCCTGTCTGGAGCAACTGCCTGCAAGTGTGTGTGTTTGTGTCCCCTGGGTGTTAGTGCCAAGTGCAACGCAACCTGCCCCGCATCTCTGCAAGCAGCGCCCCCAGGGGGCACAAACCCACACTCTGGCCCAGGGATTGCGCAGCCCTACAGCCTATGTATCAATGGGACAACTGAACCCAACTGGCCAATCACATTCTCACTCTAATCCGCTTAATTGTATATTTACAAATATTTAATGCGCATTTACGCCTAAGTACAAGAGGGGGGGCAGCAAGGCTTGAAAGGACTTTAATAATTAACTCTTTCTTCTGTCCTAGCACTAATTGGCTCAGCCTCCTTACTAGTCCCTTAACCCTGTCTGTGCCAGGGAACAGCCTGCCCTGCTGGTACCCACTGCTTGGCATTGTCCTTATACATGATATCAGATTGTGTGTGTTTTTTATTAATTCAGTGTTTTTCAAAGATGAGATCTGTTTAAATAAAAGGATATATTTTGCTTTTCATTATTAGAATCATATATAAAATATTCCAGAAATAAAAAAAAAATTGTAAAAGAGTTCATTAACATTGGTGCCAATAAGTCGTGGGAGGATCGGACTGGCCCATTGGTGTAATAGGGAAAGCAGGGTTCACCCCTTTTAGTATGTTATAGAAAGGCCAATTCTAAGCAACATTTTAATTGGGCTTCATTTTTTGTTTTTCATAGTTTTTGAATTATTTGCCGCCTTAAGGGTGAAGACACACAGAGCTACTAGTAGCAGCTACTTGTTGTGGCTACTAAAATAGACAATGCTGATCATTTACTGATAATTGTCTCTATGTGTGTTTTAGCAGCGGCAATTCTCAGTATTGTCTATGGCAGGGGATTTTCTGGCGTTTAGTAGCCATGACAAGTAGCTGCTACTAGTAGCTCAGTGTGTCTTCACCGTAACTCTTTGCAGCTTTGTGAGGCCTGCCCTAAAGAGCTTACACTCTACAAGGAATTACTGCATTTCATACATTGGGCATACAGAGTAACATATAAAGCAATCAGTAACCGATACAGGAGGGGAAGGGAGCCCTGCCCAAAAGAGCTTACACTCTACAAGGAATTACTGCATTTCATACATTGGGCATACAGAGTAACATATAAAGCAATCAGTAACCGATACAGGAGGGGAAGGGAGCCCTGCCCAAAAGAGCTTACACTCTACAAGGAATTACTGCATTTCATACATTGGGCATACAGAGTAACATATAAAGCAATCAGTAACCGATACAGGAGGGGAAGGGAGCCCTGCCCAAAAGAGCTTACACTCTACAGGGAATTACTGCATTTCATACATTGGGCATACAGAGTAACATATAAAGCAATCAGTAACCGATACAGGAGGGGAAGAGGGCCCTGCCCAAAAGAGCTTACACTCTACAAGGAATTACTGCATTTCATACATTGGACATACAGAGTAACATATAAAGCAATCAGTAACCGATACAGGAGGGGAAGAGAGCCCTGCCCAAAAGAGCTTACACTCTACAAGGAATTACTGCATTTCATACATTGGGCATACAGAGTAACATATAAAGCAATCAGTAACCGATACAGGAGGGGAAGGGAGCCCTGCCCAAAAGAGCTTACACTCTACAAGGAATTACTGCATTTCATACATTGGACATACAGAGTAACATATAAAGCAATCAGTAACCGATACAGGAGGGGAAGGGAGCCCTGCCCAAAAGAGCTTACACTCTACAAGGAGAAAGGGTTGAGACACAAGGTGTGGGAATTAGGAGAGAATTCTTTTTTTTTTTTCCCTAGACCCTAAGAATATTTGACCTTTAAAATATAGAATTAACCCCCGGCTCCCTGAAGCACAGAATGCAGCAGCTATGAATGCCACACGGATTGCGCCGCTGTCGCTGAATGAACAGATCCATAAAAATGTGTGAACTTGTAGGAAAAAGGCGAAAATGTAATTAAGAATTCACAGAGCCGCCATGTATTCTTTCCCTGTGTATAAACATGGCCATTGTATACGCCGTCGCATTCCTGTTGCAAAATAACATGTTTGATCGGACTGCGCCGCTGTCTTTCCCCCCCTCAAAAAAAAAGTGAAAATGATTAATGACCCCCCATTGACTCCTCCTATTGGGGGAGGGACAGCGCTGTCAATCACTGTAAGCATTAGGCTGAGTGAGCGGCTTAAGCCCCGGGTGTCCAGCTGTGCTTTATTCACTCCCAAAAGGGAAAAGTTTGGCCCAAAGAGAAAAAAAATCCCGCTCTGTCGCCTTCCCGGTGTCAATAATTCAGCAAAGCGAGGAACAGAGGGGCATAAAAGGGATATTGGGGGGGGGGGGCAGCATATATTTTATATTAGGGGCTATAAATGATACATGTGGAGGGGAGCTGGGAATAGTGTGGGGGGGGAAATATTCCCATTTATTCTAATGGCTCACAGTGCAGCAATCTGGGATGGTTGGGTGGCGGAACAAAGGGCCCTAGTTTTGGATGTGGCAGTTAGAGATAGCGGCCTTTAGAGCCCCCCGGGCTAAAATCATAATAAAGGACCTCAAAGCAGTCCCTGCTTTCATATATAAACTTTCTGTTGCATGTAAGGGGGTTTCTCTCCTTAACTGAAATACTACAAGTCCCAGAATGCACTGAGAGCCTTCAGCTAGTCTGAGTAGCCTTCAGCTTATAGTTCAGCTTTAATGAAATTTCATATATAAACTTTCTGTTGCATGTAAGGGGGTTTCTCTCACTGACTGAAATACTACAAGTCCCAGAATGCACTGAGAGCCTTCAGCTAGTCTGAGTAGCCTTCAGCTTATAGTTCAGCTTTAATGAAATTTCATATATAAAATTGCTGTTGCATGTAAGGGGGTTTCTCTCACTGACTGAAATACTACAAGTCCCAGAATGCCCTGAGAGCCTTCAGCTAGTCTGAGTAGCCTTCAGCTTATAGTTCAGCTTTAATGACCGGCCAAACACTCTTCACTATAAAGAATGAAGGGATCAGTCCAGTAACTCCATTATTTGTGCCCCATGTAAGTTAGACAGTTGGTTGCCCCTTCTGCCCCCTATAATCTCTCTGTGTCCATTTTTATTCACTTTGTGTTACAGTTCAATGTTTGTTGGTGAGTTGCGACTCTGTACATCACTGTGTGTAACATGAACATTTGTAGGAATATAGGCAATGTGCATGTACTGTGTCTCTGTCTCTGTTTCCTCTCTCTGCCACAAGGGGCGCCACACACTGATATTGCTGGCTGCAAAAATAAAAGCAAGAAAAAACAAATTCTGGCAAATCTGACCCAAATCATGGTCATTTATTTACTTTGGCACCTTTACCTGTTATTGCACTACAAATCCCAGCATTCCCTGTCACGGAGAGTTTTAGTTCAGAAACACTTGGAGAGCCTAATACCTGATTATTCTGGGATTTTGCCTTGCTGCTACTAAACTACAGTTCCCAGAATGCTGAGCAAGATGACAAGCCTTTGCCAGGGACTGTATTTCACATTGGAAATAAAATGTTAGAAATGTAGCATTGGGCTGAACTACAAACCCCAGTATCCCCAGCTAGAAACAGCATGTTATTCTGGAATCCAGAGAGCTGAATGTTAAAATTCCAGCACTGTCAAGGGGTTAAATTTAAAAAGAAAAAAATATATATATATACTATTAAACTGCACACAGCATTGCCCTGCCTTTTGCTGGCAGGGGATGCTGGGAGGTGTAGTCCAGTTGCACCATAGCAGAAACTGGCAGCAGTGCCCATTCCATAGAGCAGATCTGTGTGCCCCAGGGATCCACTCCTAAGGTTGCCTGATCCCTGTTTATTCTGGGATCTTGTCTTGCTGCTACTAAACTACAGTTCCCAGAATGCTGAGCAAGACGACAAGCCTCTGCTGGGGACTGTATTTCACACTGGAAATACAGCTAGAAACAGCATATTATTATTATTCTGGAATCCAGAGAGCTGAATGTTAAAATTCCAGCACTGTCAAGGGGTTAAATTTAAAAAAGAAAAAAAACATATATATATAGATATATATACAATTCCAGTTTTTAATCCTGCATGTCTGAGGCTGGCAGGGGATGCTGGGAGCTGTAGTCCAGTTGCACCATAGCAGAAACCCATTCCATAGAGCAGATCCATGTGCCCCAGGGATCCCCTCGTAGGATTCCGTCAGCCTTAACCCCTTCTGTGCCTCCCTGCAGACCATAAGAGGTTAAGCCTGAGGCAGCGGGAGTGATGTGCCAGGCAGGTGCCAGCAGTATATATATATATATAAGTGTGTGCCTCCCCTCCTGCGGCCCCCCAGCTCCCACTGTGCTGCATGTAGCAGATCTCTCCCACCTCACTGTGTCCTTTCAGCAGTCTGATTTGTGTGTATGTTTGTGGTTCTCACAGGTCCTCCCTTGCATTGTTCATCTGCCTCATCAAGCCCAATTGAACAAACCCCTTCCCCTCCCCCTAGCCCAGCAGCCAATGAGTGCCAGAGGAGGCTACTAGGCAGCTCTGTGGCCCCAGCAGCAGCAGCAGCAGCAGCGCAGGATTCTGACTCTGAAGGAGACTTTGTCCCTAATTCCTTCTTAGTTAAAAGTGATTCTGCAAACCTGGCTGTCCCTGCCAATGGTGAGTGCCTTCTTCTTCTCTTTACTTCAGGGGTTGGGGTGGGGGGTACCTTAATCCTTACTCTATGGCTGGGGGGGCTGCCGATGCATCACATCTAGCACATTGGGAAATAGTGATACCTTTCATGCCTTAGAGAGACCGACTCCTAAGCTGTCTCTTGCATTTTGCACTCTACTAAGTTTGCTGATACAATGTAGAACTTGTATAACCTGCCCTTCTAACTGGGGAGCAGTTGCAGTTTGTCTCTTTATTCCCCCCCCCATGTGAAACATCCCAACGTGCCGCTGTGTTTACAAATCTGCTTTATGGGTTGGAGCTGCCATTGGCTCCTACAGAAACTTTTGGTTTGCTGCTTCTCTGTTAGGTGTTATATGTCTGTACCCCAAGTGCTGGATATTTGGGGGTGTCTCGTTCATGGGATATTTCATGTTAACTGTTTGCATTGTGTTTATTCAGAGGTGTCTAGTTGAACTACAACTCATGTTGATCATAACCATAGCAGTTGATATATACTACTACTGCTACTATATATATATAGATAGATAGATATTTATAAATATCTTTAGAGAGATAGATAGGTAGATATAAATGCTAATGCCTATCTACTGTACAAGTAGTCACTTTCTTATTGGGAAGACATTGTTGTGTATATATATATATATATATATATATCTAAATATATCTTTATCTATCTATATACATATACAGATATTTATAAATATATATAGAGATATAGATAGGTAGATAGATAGTTATACATGCTAATGCCCATCTACTGTACAAGTAGTCACTTTCTTATTGGATAGACATTGTTGTATATCATCTATCTATCTATCTATCTATCTATCTATATCTCTTTATCTGTCTATATACATATACAGATATTTATAAATATATATAGAGATATAGATAGATAGATAGATAGATAGACATGCTAATGCCTATCTACTGTACAAGTAGTCACTTTCTTATTGGGTAGATATTGTTGTATATCTATCTATCTATCTATCATCTATCTATCTATATCTCTAAATATATCTTTATCTGTCTATATATATATATATTTTTTTTTTTTTTTTTAAAAAGACACTGAATGTTGGCATTATTTAACTGTATCACTGCACCTATTACCTACCTAGTGTTCATATATCCCATTGTAATGTTATATATATATATATGTATCTGTTTTGCTATAGTTCTGTCTATGTCTTGGTCTCTATCTGTGTTTGTGTCTTGCTTTCTGCCTGTATATAGTTCTGTATATATATAGATATGAATACACGTTGTTCAAGGGGGTTCAACTTTGTAGCCCTGTTTTTCTTGTTGGCCTACAACTCCCATCATCCCTTGCAGGGAGTCTTTGGTTCAAACAGCAAACAAGAAGCAGGCCCCCTTGGGTTCCACCATGCAGTTGGTCCCTGTTTATTACACATTAAGGCACATTATTAATCAAAGTCTCCATTTTGGGGGCTTTATTGATTCAGATGCTGCTGTTGATTTTACCCTCCTAAAGGGGGAATGTAATTAAAAGGCTGATAAAACTTCCCCGGCGAAGTCGGCAAAGTTTGCGAGGTTGAAGCGCCGAAATGTCACCGGTTATTTATACCGCTCTGTCGCCGCGCAGGTTCATATCAGCCGGGGAGAGTAATTGGAGATTATGCTAAGGGATGTCTCATTGGAGATTATTAACATTTCGCGCCTCGGCCGGGATTTCTGCCCAGTGAGATGCGTTTGTCTTGCTCTTTGGTTCAGGGGGTCACCGGGGGCTGCGCTCTTATTCACATCAAATGTGACTTCATTGAAGGGTTGGTTTTTTAATTAATATTTTATTGGGGGGGGGCAGATCATGTACAGAACTGTCTGATGGGGGCAGGGCCTGGGTATAAATGTGATTGGTACTAACTCATTATTATCATTATGTAAGGTTGTCTAATGTAAAGGGCATGGTAACTAAGGGTTAGCAACTTAACTACCGCTATTCTTTATCTTGTCTTTTAAAGAGTGTAACTATTCCTTAACAATAACGGAAGGGATGAAGGTTGGGTAACAGTGAATCTGAGCAATACTATCATCTAGCCCTACTATACCTGCTATCCCTCAGCCCCAGTCCCTTCCCAGAGGCTATTATCCCACTGCTACTATAGGCACCATCTCTCCCTACTATACCTGCTATCCCACAGCCCCAGTCCCTTCCCAGAGGCTATTATCCCCCCACTGCTACTATAGGCACCATCTCTCCCTACTATACCTGCTATCCCACAGCCCCAGTCCCTTCCCAGAGGCTATTAACCCCCCACTGCTACTATAGGCACCATCTCTCCCTACTATACCTGCTATCCCACAGCCCCAGTCCCTTCCCAGAGGCTATTATCCCCCCACTGCTACTATAGGCACCATCTCTCCCTACTATACCTGCTATCCCACAGCCCCAGTCCCTTCCCAGAGGCTATTATCCCACTGCTACTATAGGCACCATCTCTCCCTACTATACCTGCTATCCCACAGCCCCAGTCCCTTCCCAGAGGCTATTATCCCCCCACTGCTACTATAGGCACCATCTCTCCCTACTATACCTGCTATCCCCCAGCCCCAGTCCCTTCCCAGAGGCTATTATCCCACTGCTACTATAGGCACCATCTCTCCCTACTATACCTGCTATCCCACAGCCCCAGTCCCTTCCCAGAGGCTATTATCCCCCCACTGCTACTATAGGCACCATCTCCCCCTACTATACCTGCTATCCCACAGCCCCAGTCCCTTCCCAGAGGCTATTATCCCCCCACTGCTACTATAGGCACCATCTCTCCCTACTATACCTGCTATCCCACAGCCCCAGTCCCTTCCCAGAGGCTATTATCCCCCCCACTGCTACAATAGGCACCATCTCTCCCTACTATACCTGCTATCCCACAGCCCCAGTCCCTTCCCAGAGGCTATTATCCCCCCACTGCTACTATAGGCACCATCTCTCCCTACTATACCTGCTATCCCACAGCCCCAGTCCCTTCCCAGAGGCTATTATCCCACTGCTACTATAGGCACCATCTCTCCCTACTATACCTGCTATCCCACAGCCCCAGTCCCTTCCCAGAGGCTATTATCCCCCCACTGCTACTATAGGCACCATCTCTCCCTACTATACCTGCTATCCCACAGCCCCAGTCCCTTCCCAGAGGCTATTATCCCCCCACTGCTACTATAGGCACCATCTCTCCCTACTATACCTGCTATCCCACAGCCCCAGTCCCTTCCCAGAGGCTATTATCCCCCCACTGCTACTATAGGCACCATCTCTCCCTACTATACCCGCTATCCCACAGCCCCAGTCCCTTCCCAGAGGCTATTATCCCCCCACTGCTACTATAGGCACCATCTCTCCCTACTATACCTGCTATCCCACAGCCCCAGTCCCTTCCCAGAGGCTATTATCCCACTGCTACTATAAGCACCATCTCTCCCTACTATACCTGCTATCCCACAGCCCCAGTCCCTTCCCAGAGGCTATTATCCCACTGCTACTATAGGCACCATCTCTCCCTACTATACCTGCTATCCCACAGCCCCAGTCCCTTCCCAGAGGCTATTATCCCCCCACTGCTACTATAGGCACCATCTCTCCCTACTATACCTGCTATCCCACAGCCCCAGTCCCTTCCCAGAGGCTATTATCCCCCCACTGCTACTATAGGCACCATCTCTCCCTACTATACCTGCTATCCCACAGCCCCAGTCCCTTCCCAGAGGCTATTATCCCCCCACTGCTACTATAGGCACCATCTCTCCCTACTATACCTGCTATCCCACAGCCCCAGTCCCTTCCCAGAGGCTATTATCCCCCCACTGCTACTATAGGCACCATCTCTCCCTACTATACCCGCTATCCCACAGCCCCAGTCCCTTCCCAGAGGCTATTATCCCCCCACTGCTACTATAGGCACCATCTCTCCCTACTATACCTGCTATCCCACAGCCCCTATTCCCATATCTGGCCCCAGGGCAGGAACCCAAAAAGGCTGCTCTGCCAGAAAGTAACAAAACAGTTAAAACCAAATTACACTTGAAAGGGGAATGCATTTCACATGGCTCAGACAAAGGTAGACCACATAGTCTGTAATTATCCTTTAAAAGAGAGTGAGAGAGAGCACTACACATGCCCAATTGTTGTGGGCTAAACAGCACCTAATGATTGGCTCAGATAATGCCCCTAATGCAGCCCCTTTGAACACTGAGCCCCCCGCAGCCCCCACAATGATACCTGAACTCATGCAAATGGCTGCCAGCGGGGATTGTATAGGAGCAGCCTGTGTCATTCAGATGTGCTGGGAAGAATTCCTGTGCGCTGAAAGCCCATTCATTCGGCCCATTCACTGGGTGCTGATGGTATGCAGCCCTTTAACCCTTCCCTCCCTGGAGACAGCGGCACAGCTGAGGCCCCAGCAGCTGAAGGGTTACAGGGTTTATCCCGGCTAAGGTGATCTTTTCCATGTTACTCTCAGGATATAACAAATAATCTTTCTTTTCCTGTGTAAATAAAGCTAATTTCACAATTACCACCCCCTCCAGCCTATTCTGCCCCCCCTGCTCTATATACAAGCTGCTGCTACTGAGTCCGGCTGTGAGTCCGGCTCCCAAACTCTGCGTTTGTTTTCTTTTACAGTCCGGCAAATTCACTCATTTATTTGTTTGCGCCTCGGTGCCAAGTTGTCAGAGCTTTTGTTTTTATGAGGCGAACTTGGAGCCGAGACCATAAAAAGGGGGGACTCCATTGATTCCTCCAGCCTTTCCCCCCATTCATTCATTTATTCAGGCCTCTTTTTATTATTGTAAAGCACTTGCTGTTTTTGCTTGTTAAGGAGACATGGGCCGGCTCAGATTGCCCTTGTTAGATATTGTAACATGTGACCCCTGGGAAGTCTTCCCTCTGTCTGCGGCCTTTGTTGCAAAGCTGTCAGTCGGAACGTTTGCTCCGGGTCTAGTAACCCCTAGTAACCAATCCGGGTGGAGCACAGCCCTTAATGGGGGGTGTGATGTACAGCTTGATATTCAGAGTCAGTTTGCATTTGGTCCTGACTTTTTATTTTCTTTGGTTTTTGAATTATTTAGCTTTTTGTTCACCGGCTATCCTGTTTGGTATTTCAGCAGCTATCCGGTTGCTAGGATGTAAAATTGCCCTAGCAACCAGGCAGGACATTGAATGAGAAACTGGAATATGAATAGTAGAGGGGCTGAATAGTGAGATAAGTAATACAAAGTAACAATTACAATAAAGTCGTAGCTGCACAGAGCAAGTGTGTTTTGGCTGCCGGGGTCAGTGACCCCCCTCTTGAAAGTTGGAAAGAGGCAGAAGAAAAAGGCAAATAGTTAAAAAACTATAACAAATGAAGACCAATTGAAAAGTCGCTAAGAGTTGGGCATTCTATAATATACTAAAAGTTCACTTAAGGTGAATCACCCCTCTGTCTTTGAGCAAGTGTTCTGCCCCCCCCCCCCCCCATACACTACTTGGTACAATCACTGCATCTTAAGTAGCAAGGACTAAGGAACTATGAGTAGGTATATTGGGGGGGTTGTTGCCATGAATCATGTGATCATGAGCCCCATATGATGGTGAAGGTCCTGTTAGTGATGTAGCAACGTTGACATTAACTACAGTAATTAACATTAAAAAACAAACCCAGAGAATAGCTGATTTGCTTGTGGCACTATAGGAATGCATATGGTGTAATTACCATCTCTATTTAACTCTCACAGTGGGAACCGACAGTGCACGCATAAGTCACAAGTTCAGCAGCAGCAAAGCAGTTCACCGGGCCTGGGCCATTAGTTATTATTAGAAGCAATAATCTGTCTGGGACTGCTGGTTCTGACTCTTGAAACATTGTAGCAGGAGCCATCTGATTAACAGGAGAACAGCCTTCTGCATATATATGTATACAGGTATAGGACTTGTTATCCAGAATGCTCGGGACCAAGGGTATTCCAGATTAGGGGTCTTTCTGTAATTTGGATCTCCATACCTTAAGTCTACTAAAAAATCGATAAAACATGAAATAAACCCAATAGGGCTGTTCTGCCCCAATAAGGGGTAATTATATCTTAGTTGGGATCAAGTACAGGTACTGTTTTATTATTACAGAGAAAAGGGAATCATTTAACCATTAAATAAACCCAATAGGGCTGTTCTGCCCCCAATAAGGGGTAATTATATCTTAGTTGGGATCAAGTACAGGTACTGTTTTATTATTACAGAGAAAAGGGAATCATTTAACCATTAAATAAACCCAATAGGGCTGTTCTGCCCCAATAAGGGGTAATTATATCTTAGTTGGGATCAAGTACAGGTACTGTTTTATTATTACAGAGAAAAGGGAATCATTTAACCATTAAATAAACCCAATAGGGCTGTTCTGCCCCAATAAGGGGTAATTATATCTTAGTTGGGATCAAGTACAGGTACTGTTTTATTATTACAGAGAAAAGGGAATCATTTAACCATTAAATAAACCCAATAGGGCTGTTCTGCCCCCAATAAGGGGTAATTATATCTTAGTTGGGATCAAGTACAGGTACTGTTTTATTATTACAGAGAAAAGGGAATCATTTAACCATTAAATAAACCCAATAGGGCTGTTATGCCCCAATAAGGGGTAATTATATCTTAGTTGGGATCAAGTACAGGTACTGTTTTATTATTACAGAGAAAAGGGAATCATTTAACCATTAAATAAACCCAATAGGGCTGTTCTGCCCCCAATAAGGGGTAATTATATCTTAGTTGGGATCAAGTACAGGTACTGTTTTATTATTACAGAGAAAAAGGAAAGTGATTTTAAAAATTGAAATTATTAGATTAAAATGGAGTCTATGGGAGACGGGCTTTCTGTAATTCAGAGCTATCTGGATAACGGGTTTCCAGATAAGGGATCCCATGCCTGTATTAATATTTGTTTTACCCTCTGCACCCCCAAAAAAATATTTAGATCCATGTTGTTCCATTCATTTGAGTGCCAAATCCATGGTGCTTGTGTATGTGCCGCCGGCTGTACATTCCCGCACACGTGGGAATTATTGGCCCCCAATCAATGACAGTAAATTGATATACCCCTAAAGGTCAAAGTGATTTAAAGACTCAATCTGCCTGTTCTACTGAGTAGCTAAAAGGTTGCTACGTGCAGTTGCTGGCGGCCCTCCTGTCGATACGCCATTATTGATACCCAAGGACGCGAGCAAAACCAATGGGCCGTCTGCTTATTTATGCGCCTCGGTCTGAGCTCTTAGACACTTTAGCTTTCCCCAAGGGTGCGGCCATTTGTGTAGGAAAACAGGCCGGTTAGTAATAAATACGTCCCACTCGGAGACACCCTGTCTGGGGTCTGGGTGCTGCATGACTTTGGCAGGTCAGAGATGGAAGGTGCAGGATAAATGTGACCCCTGCTGACCCAATCAGGTGCCGGCATCCGTCTCCTGTCAAAAAAAGGGAAAACACAGTTGACCTCAGCGAGGGCCTCGGCCTTACAGTGTTGGGCGGGAATTTACATAATCCAGAGGTTTAAGCAGGAACGGCGCATAAGTCTCTCTTGCCTTAAACCCCCGACTCTTGAAACCTCTTTAAATGGATTAAGTTGCTTTGTACATTGGGGATGAACCGCCTTTAGCCGCATGCAACACGTGCATATTTGTAGAGTGTAAGCTCTTTTGGGCAGGGCTCCCTTCCCCTCCTGTATCGGTTACTGATTGCTTTATATGTTACTCTGTATGTCCAATGTATGAAATGCAGTAATTCCTTGTAGAGTGTAAGCTCTTTTGGGCAGGGCTCCCTTCCCCTCCTGTATCGGTTACTGATTGCTTTATATGTTACTCTGTATGCCCAATGTATGAAATGCAGTAATTCCTTGTAGAGTGTAAGCTCTTTTGGGCAGGGCTCCCTTCCCCTCCTGTATCGGTTACTGATTGCTTTATATGTTACTCTGTATGCCCAATGTATGAAATGCAGTAATTCCCTGTAGAGTGTAAGCTCTTTTGGGCAGGGCTCCCTTCCCCTCCTGTATCGGTTACTGATTGCTTTATATGTTACTCTGTATGCCCAATGTATGAAATGCAGTAATTCCCTGTAGAGTGTAAGCTCTTTTGGGCAGGGCTCCCTTCCCCCCCTGTATCGGTTACTGATTGCTTTATATGTTACTCTGTATGCCCAATGTATGAAATGCAGTAATTCCTTGTAGAGTGTAAGCTCTTTTGGGCAGGGCTCCCTTCCCCTCCTGTATCGGTTACTGATTGCTTTATATGTTACTCTGTATGCCCAATGTATGAAACCCACTTATTGTACAGCGCTGCGGGATATGTTGGCGCTTTATAAATAAATGTTAATAATAATAATTAATATTTACAATTTGGATCAAATTAATTTGGCCAAATATTATCCTGTGGGAAAAATGTTATAATAAAATAATAGTAAATTGTGGGACAAATACAGTTTGCTTGGGAGGAATACATTAGAGATTTTTACCCAAACAGAGTTGCAATTTGACAACAACTGGTGGGTTACAGATTGGACCTCCATGGATAACATAATATTTATTTTATCCCCCCCACTGCTACTATAGGCACCATCTCTCCCTACTATACCTGCTATCCCACAGCCCCAGTCCCTTCCCAGAGGCTATTATCCCCCCACTGCTACTATAGGCACCATCTCTCCCTACTATACCTGCTATCCCACAGCCCCAGTCCCTTCCCAGAGGCTATTATCCTCCCACTGCTACTATAGGCACCATCTCTCCCTACTATACCTGCTATCCCACAGCCCCAGTCCCTTCCCAGAGGCTATTATCCCCCACTGCTACTATAGGCACCATCTCTCCCTACTATACCTGCTATCCCACAGCCCCAGTCCTTCCCAGAGGCTATTATCCCCCACTGCTACTATAGGCACCATCTCTCCCTACTATACCTGCTATCCCACAGCCCCAGTCCCTTCCCAGAGGCTATTATCCCCCACTGCTACTATAGGCACCATCTCTCCCTACTATACCTGCTATCCACAGCCCCAGTCCCTTCCCAGAGGCTATTATCCCACTGCTACTATAGGCACCATCTCTCCCTACTATACCTGCTATCCACAGCCCCAGTCCCTTCCCAGAGGCTATTATCCCCCCACTGCTACTATAGGCACCATCTCTCCCTACTATACCTGCTATCCCACAGCCCCAGTCCCTTCCCAGAGGCTATTATCCCCCCCACTGCTACTATAGGCACCATCTCTCCCTACTATACCTGCTATCCCACAGCCCCAGTCCCTTCCCAGAGGCTATTATCCCCCCCACTGCTACTATAGGCACCATCTCTCCCTACTATACCTGCTATCCCACAGCCCCAGTCCCTTCCCAGAGGCTATTATCCCCCCACTGCTACTATAGGCACCATCTCTCCCTACTATACCTGCTATCCCACAGCCCCAGTCCCTTCCCAGAGGCTATTATCCTCCCACTGCTACTATAGGCACCATCTCTCCCTACTATACCTGCTATCCCACAGCCCCAGTCCCTTCCCAGAGGCTATTATCCCCCCACTGCTACTATAGGCACCATCTCTCCCTACTATACCTGCTATCCCACAGCCCCAGTCCCTTCCCAGAGGCTATTATCCCACTGCTACTATAGGCACCACTCCCTACTATACCTGCTATCCCACAGCCCCAGTCCCTTCCCAGAGGCTATTATCCCACTGCTACTATAGGCACCATCTCTCCCTACTATACCTGCTATCCCACAGCCCCAGTCCCTTCCCAGAGGCTATTATCCCCCACTGCTACTATAGGCACCATCTCTCCCTACTATACCTGCTATCCCACAGCCCCAGTCCCTTCCCAGAGGCTATTATCCCACTGCTACTATAGGCACCATCTCTCTCTACTATACCTGCTATCCCACAGCCCTTGCAGAACTACAACAGTCCAACAGAAGTATCAGCTAGAATACAGTTCCCTACATGAGTAGTTGAGTACCGGCTGGGGAGTAAGAGGCTACAGATCTAAGCAGTAGAGAAGGCAGAGGGACGTACAGAGATATAATACAAATGACCTATAGTCATATTTAGGATTCCTTTCTGTCTCCGTATTACATGTGAGAGTTGTGGCAGTTAATCTTATTTATAACGTAAGCACTTAACCTTTTTGTTATAGGAAGATCATACTGGGACACTGTTGGCTGAACTTTCTTTTGCCTTTTATTCTGTCTGGGAAATTGTAAAATGTGTTTTTTACTCCTACAAAACTAGGATAGACCTTTTAGGTTGGGGGTTATTTTCCTTAATACTGTCAGTGGTAAATGAGGACAGATCTTGTTCTGGGTTGGAGCATAATATTGTTTGCTATAGACAGCACAGTATAGGGTATCCATTATTATGTGCTATTATAATGCTTTTAGCTTTCAGACCCAGGGGGCAGACACATTTGTTGAGCTAAGGAAGCTTAGCAAAGGGAAGGAACCAATCCTACTGCTGTTTTTATACTGTATGTGTAACCCTATGAAAATGATGGTATATCCCAGCCTACTGCCCCTTATACTGTATCCCACCCCGAGCTGTAGGTTACCCAGCTCTGTAATGTGGCCCCCGAGCCCAAGTGTTCCAGTGCCGGCCCGGCTAATGAAGCCATAGGCAACCCGATACTTTAAATCTGTTTAACATGCCATTACTTATCAGTAGCCTGGGCAGATCAAAGCCGTCCATAAGCCATGGGAAGAATGAGATATGACTACTGAATCATTTATAAAGGTGTTATTTTACATCCCCGATATTATCTGCAAGATCTGCTATCACGAGCCGGTAACCCTAACTGCCAGCCTGCCAGATAAAAATCGCCATCCGGCAAACATGAGCTCATACGGCTGCCTATAAAAAGCTCTCGCCGGCCCGGGGATAATTCATTTAGAGCACAAAAAGATCTGCATAGTAATAATCATACAATACCACAGAGTAGTACTGAGCCGGCGGCAAACAGTACGGCGTGTAAGTTGCGTGTTCTCAGCAAATCTACAGCTACTCCACTTTCCCTTTCTGTTGTTCTACAGTTAAACAGGTTGGTCTTATAAGTATTATAAGGGATAATGTACCCCCTACTGTAAATGATAAGGATATTAGCAGTCACTGAGGGGTTCTGTGCCCATATAAAGGCACAAGGCTGCAGGCTGAGTTATACAGGGAACTCTGAGTATCACTCATGTATTATAAGGGATAATGTACCCCCTACTGTAAATGATAAGGATATTAGCAGTCACTGAGGGGTTCTGTGCCCCCATATAAAGGCACAAGGCTGCAGGCTGAGTTATACAGGGAACTCTGAGTATCACTCATGTATTATAAGGGATAATGTACCCCCTACTGTAAATGATAAGGATATTAGCAGTCACTGAGGGGTTCTGTGCCCATATAAAGGCACAAGGCTGCAGGCTGAGTTATACAGGGAACTCTGAGTATCACTCATGTATTATAAGGGGTAATGTACCCCCTACTGTAAATGATAAGGATATTAGCAGTCACTGAGGGGTTCTGTGCCCATATAAAGGCACAAGGCTGCAGGCTGAGTTATACAGGGAACTCTGAGTATCACTCATGTATTATAAGGGATAATGTACCCCCTACTGTAAATGATAAGGATATTAGCAGTCACTGAGGGGTTCTGTGCCCATATAAAGGCACAAGGCTGCAGGCTGAGTTATACAGGGAACTCTGAGTATCACTCATGTATTATAAGGGATAATGTACCCCCTACTGTAAATGATAAGGATATTAGCAGTCACTGAGGGATTCTGTGCCCATATAAAGGCACAAGGCTGCAGGGAACTCTGAGTATCACTCACGTATTTGTACCCCCTACTGTACATTATAAGGATATTTGAAGTTACTTTGAGCCTCCAAGATTGCTTCCCTTAGCATGAAGTTTTAAAACCTCAGCCGGCTCAGTGATATCGCTAAGCATTTGTGCTTTATCCAGATAAACATTCCTGTATATTTAAGAGGTGGGGGTGGTTTTTGTTATCTGACAGGTTGAAATGACTTATCCCCCCCCCCCCCCCTATTTCTTGAAAGTAAGATATATGCCCTGGGACAGCTGGGATAGTTTGCTTATTACCATTAGAGCAGGGGACGAGGGGACGAGGGGACAGTGACCAATAACCTGTATGAGTCCGACAGGTTCAGACTCCACTTTAACCCATTCCTGAATCTGCCATTGAGACGGGGGATATCTGGTGTAGCCTCTGGGTCAGTCACATGCTCTGTTATTATGTACTTCTAACACATTAAAGGGGAACTACAGCCAAAAACTGTTTGTTTTTTGCCTTACGAAAGAAAATCTAATTCTAAGCAACTTTCCAACATTCATTGCACATTGTCGGCGGATATAAGGTTATTCCTAAATGTCATCTGTGCTGAAAGCAGTGATCTGACTTCCGCCACATTGTACAACTCGGAACCAAGTGAATATGTTGTTTATTATATATCAGAAAGTCGCTCGGAATTTAATTTTCTTTCAACCAGCTTTTTTGGGTGGTGTATCCCTTTAAGGTGATCTTTAATAAAAAGTGAGTAGAAGAGACCCCCCCCCCCTGTAATTTAGGTTATTAATCATGAATCTAAGGTCATGGCCAACTATTTCTGGAATGCACTTACCTTACCTCATAACAAACATGGCGGCTCATTATCTGGAGCATTCAGCATGAAGAAGAATTACACCCCCCCCCCCCATAAAGGGGTTGTTCACCTTTAAATTCACATTTTGAATGACGCAGATATTGAGCTGCTGAGACAATTTGCAATAGGTTTTTTCATTTATTTTGCTTTTTTTGTTCAGCAGCTCTCCAGTTTGGAATTTCAGCAGCTATCTGGTTGCTAGGGTGCAAATTACCTTAGCAACCAGGGAGTGGTTTGAATGAGAGGCTGATATAGGAATAGGAGAGGGGCTGAATAGTAATAAAAGTTATAAAAAGTAACAATAACATTAAAACTGGAGCCTCACAGAGCAATAGTGTTTTGGTTGCCAGGGTCAGTGACCCCCGTTTGAAAGTTGGAAGGAGTCAGAAGAAGGAAGCAAAAAAAAAAAAAGACCAATTGAAAAGTTGATTAAAATTTGGCAATATACTAACACTTAACTCTGAAAGCGACAAAAATAATGCTCATAAAAACTGGCATCGCCTGGCCTAATAATTATTATTATTATTAACATTTATTTATAAAGCGCCAACATATTCTGCAGCGCTGTACAGTAGGTGTCTCCCCGTAATTAATAAATGGCTCTAATAAAGCGTTAATTCCCTAAATACGTAAATAAATCCCCACCCCACCACGTGCTCGCTCTGTTTATAGAAACACAAATGGTTGCGGCCCCTGATTAAACGCCGGGGGGGGTGGGGGGGCGTGACGGGGGTGCAAAGAGCCCTGTGTTTTCTTTATTAAAATTCCAAGGGAAGTTCAGGCGAACAACTGGAACAGATTAAGAGCATTAAAAATTGGTTAAACTGCGCCAGCGACAAGAACTGCCCCCCCCCCGTCCATGTGTCTAAAATTACCCGATCCCAGAAATGAGTCCCAGACGCGCCCCCCCCCACCCGTCTCTCTCCTAACGAGGTGCTCTGGCCTAAAGGGTTACGGTGCGGCTCCGACACCTCGTTCTGAGGTTCTGTGTGCAGGATACCCGTAATCCAGAAAGCTCTGAGATATAGAAACCCCACTTTCCTTACGTTCCTTAATAAGCAAACAGTCCTTTTTTTTTTCATTTACAGTAGGGGGTACATTATCCCTTATAATACATGAGTGATACTCAGAGTTCCCTGTATAACTCAGCCTGCAGCCTTGTGCCTTTATATGGGCACAGAACCCCTCAGTGACTGCTAATATCCTTATCATTTACAGTAGGGGGTACATTATCCCTTATAATACATGAGTGATACTCAGAGTTCCCTGTATAACTCAGCCTGCAGCCTTGTGCCTTTATATGGGCACAGAACCCCTCAGTGACTGCTAATATCCTTATCATTTACAGTAGGGGGTACATTATCCCTTATAATACATGAGTGATACTCAGAGTTCCCTGTATAACTCGGCCTGCAGCCTTGTGCCTTTATATGGGCACAGAACCCCTCAGTGACTGCTAATATCCTTATCATTTACAGTAGGGGGTACATTATCCCTTATAATACATGAGTGATACTCAGAGTTCCCTGTATAACTCAGCCTGCAGCCTTGTGCCTTTATATGGGCACAGAACCCCTCAGTGACTGCTAATATCCTTATCATTTACAGTAGGGGGTACATTATCCCTTATAATACATGAGTGATACTCAGAGTTCCCTGTATAACTCAGCCTGCAGCCTTGTGCCTTTATATGGGCACAGAACCCCTCAGTGACTGCTAATATCCTTATCATTTACAGTAGGGGGTACATTATCCCTTATAATACATGAGTGATACTCAGAGTTCCCTGTATAACTCGGCCTGCAGCCTTGTGCCTTTATATGGGCACAGAACCCCTCAGTGACTGCTAATATCCTTATCATTTACAGTAGGGGGTACATTATCCCTTATAATACATGAGTGATACTCAGAGTTCCCTGTATAACTCAGCCTGCAGCCTTGTGCCTTTATATGGGCACAGAACCCCTCAGTGACTGCTAATATCCTTATCATTTACAGTAGGGGGTACATTATCCCTTATAATACATGAGTGATACTCAGAGTTCCCTGTATAACTCAGCCTGCAGCCTTGTGCCTTTATATGGGCACAGAACCCCTCAGTGACTGCTAATATCCTTATCATTTACAGTAGGGGGTACATTATCCCTTATAATACATGAGTGATACTCAGAGTTCCCTGTATAACTCAGCCTGCAGCCTTGTGCCTTTATATGGGCACAGAACCCCTCAGTGACTGCTAATATCCTTATCATTTACAGTAGGGGGTACATTATTCCTTATAATACATGAGTGATACTCAGAGTTCCCTGTATAACTCAGCCTGCAGCCTTGTGCCTTTATATGGGCACAGAACCCCTCAGTGACTGCTAATATCCTTATCATTTACAGTAGGGGGTACATTATCCCTTATAATACATGAGTGATACTCAGAGTTCCCTGTATAACTCAGCCTGCAGCCTTGTGCCTTTATATGGGCACAGAACCCCTCAGTGACTGCTAATATCCTTATCATTTACAGTAGGGGGAACATTATCCCTTATAATACATGAGTGATACTCAGAGTTCCCTGTATAACTCAGCCTGCAGCCTTGTGCCTTTATATGGGCACAGAACCCCTCAGTGACTGCTAATATCCTTATCATTTACAGCAGGGGGTACATTATCCCTTATAATACATGAGTGATACTCAGAGTTCCCTGTATAACTCAGCCTGCAGCCTTGTGCCTTTATATGGGCACAGAACCCCTCAGTGACTGCTAATATCCTTATCATTTACAGCAGGGGGTACATTATTCAGTATATAAACATAACATGTGTATGTGACCCGGGTCACAAATCCTGACTATATACCTAATGAGAGCTTATTTGCCAAAGAGATTAATTTTCGCTTGATAGACACGAGCGAGTGATCCCTGCTTATTACTTTACATCGCGGGATCAATAAGAGCAATTTATTAGCACTTAAACACATATCCGTGGCGCAGACAACTAGGAGCCACGTCCGTGTCCGTGTTAAGGAACAAACAGAGGATTTTCCCGGAATCAGCAAAGCAAATGTCATTTTACTATTCTCAAATCATTTTGTGTTGGTCTTAATTTTTACTTCATTTCGGGGGGGGGGGGCTTATCCGCTTATTTTAATGAAATCTTCCTTCATTTTTGAATTGAGATTAGAATTTTTTTTAAAAAGTTTGTGTTCATTTTTAAAATTTATTTGAATTTTTTTGTTGTTGGTGTTGCCTCAGTTTTGGCGCCGTTGAGTTTCGCAGCCTCAGTATTATCCCCCCCCCCACCCCCCCCGTTCCAGTAGCTGATTTCTAGATTCCATTATGAGTTTGCACCCCTGCCAAGGTGGGAAAGCCATCTGGTAAGAATTTCCTACCATTCAGGATGGCCGTGGGGCGTATTTTTTTGGGTAAATTAGTTGGGGGGTGGGGCTTAGGGGGGGGGGCTTGTTGGAAAGATAATCCTCAAACACACCTGTGTCATGGAAAACATAGGGGGGATTAGAGCGGCCAGCCCATCTGCTTCCATTGCCAACTGACCGCCGGCCCCCTACCAAGGCAGCTCGGGTTCCAAGGCCCTTTTATCCCGGAGCACATGTGTTCCGCCGAACAATGGCGGCCTGTTCACTGGGGTAGAACTCGGAGGAGGAATTTTAATAGAGGAAGGGGGCATTAGTAAATACATGGTACATCCCAACTGCAATGGTACATCCCAACAGCAATGGTACATCCCAACAGCAATGGTGTGAATAGGGTTCTGTGAGTGCTTTCTACTGGGCCCCATTTAAACGTCCCCTTTGGACCAAGCGCCGTAATAATAGATTCCAGATCTAATGCCCTTAGGAAAAAAAAAAAATGCATTTTTTATGAAACATCCAGATAGAAATTATATTATATATATATATATTATTAGTGATGGGCGAAATGTTTCGCCAGGCATGGATTCGCGGCGAATTTCCACGTTTCGCCATTGGCGGATTGTTTCGCAGAACGGATGAAAAAATTTGGCGTGGAAAAATCCGCCGCACGTCCAAAAATTGTCGCCGGCCTCAAAAAAGAATAGTCACAGGTGTCAAAAGAATAGCCGTGTGACAAAATAATAGCCGCGGGCGACAAAATAATAGCCGCGGGCAGCGAAACAATAGCCGCGCGACAAAATACTAGCTGCAGATGACAAAATACTAGCCGCGGGCGACTAAATAATAGCCGCAGGCGACGAAACAATAGCTGCGCGACAAAATACTAGCTGCAGATGACAAAATAATAGCCATGGGTGACGAAACAAAAATCCGCCGCACGTCCAAAAATTGACGCCGGCCTCAAAAAAGAATAGTCACGGGCGTCAAAAGAATAGCGGTGCGACAAAAGAATAGTCGCGGGTGACGAAATAATAGCCGCGGGCGACGAAATAATAGCCGCGGGCGACGAAATAATAGCCGCGGGTGACAAAATAATAGTCGCGCAACAAAATAATAGCCACGGGCGACGAAACAATAGCCGCGCGACGAAATAATAGCCGTGGGCGACAATTTTTTTTGTCACACAACATTTTCGCCGTTTCGTGGATCTTTTGAAAGATTCACGAATTTTTTCGGCGAAGCGAAACGGAACAGATTCGCTCATCACTATATATTATATGTTCTTGAAGAGGGCGCCCGCTGCCATAGTTACAAAATCGGATAAAAACTCGGTCGTGTTAATTTGTGGAAAATGACAAAATCGCTTTTTGACATTTTTAAAAATTCTACTTTTTTTAAAAAAAAAAATGCTACAATTGATTGCGTCCCATTGACTTCTATAGGAGCTGCCAAAGGTTTTACATTGACTGATAAATCTCATAAGCTGTAGATTGTGCATTTGGTCTTAATTGGGGTTTTATGTGGGTTAGACTTGGAATTTCAACTGTAGTATGGTTGCTAGGGTTTTATTACCCTAGCAACCAGGCAGCTATTTGGACGTCAGAAACTCAGATCAATAGGAGATAAGCAATTAAAAATGATACCTTGCAGTCAATTTGTTTTTTATTTTTGGTGACCCAAACAACCAAATAATCGTCAATTGCAGGGTGGAAATAGGCAGAAAAGGAAACTAACTTCCCCTTTAACCAGAAATAAAAACATTTTCCCTTTCTGTTTTGTACACATCCTGGTGTCGTTTTGTTTTCATGTTATTTTATGCAGCTGTTACACAGTGCCATCTACAGCTAAGTGCCAGCTTCTGTGCCCACGTGTAGCAGCCGCTCCATTCCTGCCGCTGTACGGTTAATTAGAGAAGGATTCTGGGTAATGAGGGGACTTGTTTGTGGGTTAAAGCCCCGGCAGGGTTGTATTGAGTAAATGGTACCTTCCAGGGGGCTGTTTTACCCAATAGGATGCCAGGCAGGCCCAAATGGACATGTATTATTTTGCCTGTCCTCGTAGTTAAACGGGTTTCATTTTAATTGGTGCCGCAGAAATGTGTGAAGAAGGGAATGTTTTAGTATCATTTCCATATAATTAATAAGCCCCCGGTGCCGTTTCAGTTGGTGTGAAAACGCTGGCGTTAATAACGAGCTGTGATTAATGGCGGGTACATTGGCAGCGCGTGTTTTACCTCCCCTACCGGCGTCCTTTTTCCCTCTTGGTGCTGCCCATTAGCGCAGAACAGCAGGGGGACCCCCGCCACCAGCGCCTTTTTTCCCTCTTGGTGCTGCCCATTAGCGCAGAACAGCAGGGGGACCCCCGCCACCAGTGCCCTTTTTCCCTCTTGGTGCTGCCCATTAGCGCAGAACAGCAGGGGGACCCCCGCCACCAGTGCCCTTTTTCCCTCTTGGTGCTGCCCATTAGCGCAGAACAGCAGGGGGACCCCCGCCACCAGTGCCCTTTTTCCCTCTTGGTGCTGCCCATTAGCGCAGAACAGCAGGGGGACCCCCGCCACCAGTGCCCTTTTTCCCTCTTGGTGCTGCCCATTAGCACAGAACAGCAGGGGGACCCCCGCTACCAGCGCCCTTTTTCCCTCTTGGTGCTGCCCATTAGCGCAGAACAGCAGGGGGACCCCCGACGGCTTCCCCCTAAAGGGTCTAAAGAGTTGGCTCTCCCTCTCGGATCCACTCCCACGTATTACTTACTGGCCAGTATCCGCTATACAGGTTTCTTATCATTCCTCAATAAAATATGTATTAAAATGACTGGACAGAATTCCGATTAGAGGGATATAGGGAACAGTGTGTAATGGTCAGTGCTGGACTGGTCCCCCAGAAACCAGTGATCCCCAACCAGTGGCTCAGGGGTAACATGTTGCTCTCCAACCCCTTGGATGTTGCTCTCAGTGCCCCCAAACCAGGGAGTTATTTTTGAATTCCTGACTTGGAGGCAAGTTTTGTTGCATGAAAACCAGGTCTATTGCCAAACAGAACCTCCTATAGGCTGCCAGTCCACATAGGGGCTACCAATCAAAAGCTCATTTGGCAACCCTAGGAGCCTTTTTTATGCTTGTGTTGCTCCCCAACTCTTTTTACAATTGAATGTGGCTCATTGGTCACAAAGGTTGGGGATCCCTGCCAATAATTTGGCCTTGTATGCCTATGTCAGCAAAGAGGAGAAATGAAGGACAGATTATGGGATGTAAAGAGAATAGACCACAGTGGCCCCACAGCAACCAAGATATATTGAAGTTGCTCATTAACTAGGGCACTTACTGGCCCCCTAAACTCCTGGGCCCCCCTGCAACTGCAGGATCTGCTTCCTCTATAGTTACGCCCCTTATTGTCCAGGAGAATAAAGAGTGAGGGAGTCAGAAAAATAGTTTGGACCCATGGGAGAGCTGCCACCTTGCCAGTTGCCCAATGTCAGGCAGTCTGTTCTTTTCCATGGGAAGTCTGCTTTTATGAGTTTCAGAAGACTGAAACTCAGACAGGAATCTGCACTGGTTGACAAGCAGTCAGCCAATCATGGACTACCAAGTTATAGCTCCACCCCCTGGCATTAAAAGTCCACCCTAAACATCAGCTCCGCCTTGATGTGACCCGCCCACCCCTGTACACTTTCAACTACACAAAGGTGGTAACCCTAACCCAGGGGTGGCCAATACGTTGATCGCGGTACACCAGTCGATCCCCCATGGATTTCTGATGAGCCGCGATGAAGCCGGGGATGCTACGCCGCGTATGTACGCATTCACACTGCACTTCCGCATTCCTCAGTCAACCGCGGACGAAGAAAGTCTGGCCACCCCTGCCCTAACCTGTGGTCTGGCCCGGGATCTCCTAGTCCTACGCTGGTAATGTTTAGTAATGTAATGAATAAGTGACTTTCAGGCATCCACCAGGGCTTTAATCAGGTGATTACATCTCCATCTGCAGTTCAGTCATGCTTTATGGCTGAGATCCAAGCTATCTTTTTGCCTGACTATTCAGACCACATTGGTCATGGAATCTATTTGAAACCCACTGTTTACTTTACTGCAGGATTTAAGCTCTTAATCGAAGTGGCCATACACTAAGGGGCACATTTACTAATCCACGAATCCGAATCACGAATGGGAAAAAATTGCAAAATTTTGCGACTTTTTCATCGCCGTCGCGTTTTTTTTCGTATTTTGCGCGATTTTTTCATCACCGTCACGATTTTTTCATATTGAGCAATTGTAAACGGCGGAAAAACCAATCCGATTTTTTCCGCAACGGCGACGAAAAAGGCGCGGAAAATATATGATAAAGTTGTAACGGCGACGAAAAAGTTGTGCAAAATACGAAAAAATCGCGACGGCGGCGAAAAAGTTGCAAAAATACAGATCATTACGAAAAAAACGCATTCGGACGCTTTCGGACGTTCGTGGATTAGTAAATGTGCCCCTAAAGGGTTCCTCTATGGCAGGGCTGTCAAACTGGAGGCCTATGGGCTGGATGTGCCAGGTGGTTGGGCAGTTTGCCAAGGTGGTACCATCCAAATGTGTTTGACCTTGGGAGATTGATAGCTCATAGATCTAGCCAATCAGTCTTCTGTATTAAATGGCTCATCCCAGTGGTCTTGATTTGGGCAGGACAACCCCCGACTCAAGGGGGAGTTTAGTGGGTTCTGGTGCCGGGTAACATCCCAGAACCCAGATTGTACTTCATATCATTACAGATATTTATTAATGCCGACAATGTCTTTTACGGTTTCCTTGTGGCGGTTAATCATGTGTGAACCCCCGGTGATGCAATTCTGCAATTAAATAAGTAAAATTACTTTTTCACATTTTTTTTGTCCTCCGCTCATCTACATTTTAATTATTTTCCTGAAAATTAGGTAAAGCGCTAAACCATAAATTGGAAATAAAAGTTCCTTTTTTTTTTTTTTGCCTTTTCACATTGGCTACAGCTTAGTGTGTGAAGTCATGAAAATACTGGGGTGTCTTGGGGGGGGCAGCGTATAGAATCCTGCACTCAAATAGAATAAGGCCCGGATAAGCGGTATCGGAACCCTTATCCGGAAACCCATTATCCAGAAAGTTACGAATTACGGAAAGGCCATCTCCCATAGACTCCATTTTAATCAAATAATTCACATTTTTAAAAATGATTTCCTTTTTCTTTCTAATAATAAAACAGTACCTGTACTTGATCCCAACTAAGATATAATTACCCCTTATTGGGGCAGAACAGCCTTATTGGGTTTATTTAATGGTTAAATGATTCCCTTTTCTCTGTAATAATAAAACAGTACCTGTACTTGATCCCAACTAAGATATAATTACCCCTTATTGGGGGCAGAACAGCCCTATTGGGTTTATTTCATGGTTAAATGATTCCCTTTTCTCTGTAATAATAAAACAGTACCTGTACTTGATCTCAACTAAGATATAATTACCCCTTATTGGGGGCAGAACAGCCCTATTGGGTTTATTTCATGGTTAAATGATTCCCTTTTCTCTGTAATAATAAAACAGTACCTGTACTTGATCCCAACTAAGATATAATTACCCCTTATTGGGGGCAGAACAGCCCTATTGGGTTTATTTAATGGTTAAATGATTCCCTTTTCTCTGTAATAATAAAACAGTACCTGTACTTGATCCCAACTAAGATATAATTACCCCTTATTGGGGGCAGAACAGCCCTATTGGGTTTATTTAATGGTTAAATGATTCCCTTTTCTCTGTAATAATAAAACAGTACCTGTACTTGATCCCAACTAAGATATAATTACCCCTTATTGGGGGCAGAACAGCCCTATTGGGTTTATTTAATGATTAAATGATTCCCTTTTCTCTGTAATAATAAAACAGTACCTGTACTTGATCCCAACTAAGATATAATTACCCCTTATTGGGGCAGAACAGCCCTATTGGGTTTATTTAATGGTTAAATGATTCCCTTTTCTCTGTAATAATAAAACAGTACCTGTACTTGATCCCAACTAAGATATAATTACCCCTTATTGGGGGCAGAACAGCCCTATTGGGTTTATTTAATGGTTAAATGATTCCCTTTTCTCTGTAATAATAAAACAGTACCTGTACTTGATCCCAACTAAGATATAATTACCCCTTATTGGGGGCAGAACAGCCCTATTGGGTTTATTTCATGGTTAAATGATTCCCTTTTCTCTGTAATAATAAAACAGTACCTGTACTTGATCCCAACTAAGATATAATTACCCCTTATTGGGGGCAGAACAATACTATTGGGTTTAAATAATTTTCTTAAGGTAGGAGATCCGAATTACGGAAAGACCCCTTATCCGGAAAACCCCAGGTCCCGAGCATTCTGGATAATGGGTCCCACACCTGTACTAATAATAATACTATACGACAACATGGGAAGGGTTTGCTTTAGAGACGAGGGCCACATGTTCCTTCAGCTCCAAGCCACAATGTTCCGTCTGTATTTGCGCAGAGATTGGCGAATGCTGCTGCCAGCGGGTGAGGGACATGAGTGAGCGTCTGTAGTAGAACAGGGATATTGCGGCCAATTATCCCGCAGCTCCTGTGTGAAATGAGCTGGAAAGTTAAACCTGTCTCCTCTCCCCTGTTTGCCAAATTCCTTAGCATCGAGTTACGAGGGGGACTGGGAAAGATCCGCACTCTGTGGGTGATGCTTGGGGGGCTCCGGGTGCTTTTGCACCCCCCTCGGCACTTACTTGGGATTCCACATTAGCACCTTTGTGTTCCGCAGTTTTCGTTACCCCTTGCCGTTAATTATATCTAATACATTTCTGACAGGTGTTTGCACCTGGAATCCCAAAGGGCCCGGACAAAGCAGATTTAAAGTGATACCGACACTAAAAATTATGAATGTACATTAAAAGTTCCCTGTAGGTCAAGTTGATAGTTTTTTACCAATAGATTATTATTAACATTTATTTACAAGGAATTACTGCATTTCATACATTGGGCATACAGAGTAACATATAAAGCAATCAGTAACCGATACAGGAGGGGAAGAGAGCCCTGCCCAAAAGAGCTTACACTCTACAAGGAATTACTGCATTTCATACATTGGGCATACAGAGTAACATATAAAGCAATCAGTAACCGATACAGGAGGGGAAGGGAGCCCTGCCCAAAAGAGCTTACACTCTACAGGGAATTACTGCATTTCATACATTGGACATACAGAGTAACATATAAAGCAATCAGTAACCGATACAGGAGGGGAAGGGAGCCCTGCCCAAAAGAGCTTACAATCTACAAGGAATTACTGCATTTCATACATTGGGCATACAGAGTAACATATAAAGCAATCAGTAACCGATACAGGAGGGGAAGGGAGCCCTGCCCAAAAGAGCTTACACTCTACAGGGAATTACTGCATTTCATACATTGGGCATACAGAGTAACATATAAAGCAATCAGTAACCGATACAGGAGGGGAAGGGAGCCCTGCCCAAAAGAGCTTACACTCTACAAGGAATTACTGCATTTCATACATTGGGCATACAGAGTAACATATAAAGCAATCAGTAACCCATACAGGAGGGGAAGGGAGCCCTGCCCAAAAGAGCTTACACTCTACAAGGAATTACTGCATTTCATACATTGGACATACAGAGTAACATATAAAGCAATCAGTAACCGATACAGGAGGGGAAGGGAGCCCTGCCCAAAAGAGCTTACACTCTACAAGGAATTACTGCATTTCATACATTGGGCATACAGAGTAACATATAAAGCAATCAGTAACCGATACAGGAGGGGAAGGGAGCCCTGCCCAAAAGAGCTTACACTCTACAAGGAATTACTGCATTTCATACATTGGGCATACAGAGTAACATATAAAGCAATCAGTAACCGATACAGGAGGGGAAGGGAGCCCTGCCCAAAAGAGCTTACTTTATTACATAAAAGTTCCTAAACCTGACTGTCCCTTCTCAACCTGTCAGTTATAGCTTCTAATGCCAATGGACGAACAAATATGGCCGCCCCATCATAGAGGAACACGGGGGATCAGATAGGTCATGTAAAAGCATCAGAAAGTACTTTTATGGCAATAATTATAAATAGCACATTAATAGATCATTTGATGATAAATGGAAAAAGAAAGATTTAATTTCTGGTGTGTGTATCTCTTTAAGAATTACCCTAATTGCACAGAGATGTCACAAATGGCTACTGATGGGTACTGATGAAAAGCAGTGGATAATTACCTGCAAGTCTTATGTTTGTTTCTATTATTCACGCCTTCATATCTGTGATACAGGCGTGAAGTCAATGCCAGGTTGTAGATATGTGGGCAGAAGAGGCTACAGAGGTTGAGGATCTCCTTGGGAAATAAGAATAGGCCTTCCATAGCAAAGTATAGTGTGCTGTGTAGTATGGCCTTTAAAAAAGCCCTAGACCAGTCATCGGGGGACACCAATGGCCCCAAAGTAGGAGCCATTTTTACATTTCTGGCTTGGAGACAAGTTCTGGAAGCCCAGGGACACAGTTTTACTCCAATCAGAGCCTCCTGCCGGCCAGCAGTCCCCATGGGGCTACCAAATAGCCAATCACAGCCCTTAGTTGGCATCCCCAAAGAACTTTTTTCATTCTTGTTTGGTTCGCTAGTGAAAAAGGTTAAAAATTCCTGCCCTAGAAAGTCAATGGAATAGGTTATAAAGGGCAGTCATGTGCCCCACCAAGGAAGTAGTATGTAAGACTGTCAGAATAATGAGAGGATTACATTAGTTAGGGTGAAGGAGCATTCGCTGATGAGTCAATGATTCAAATTGTCCTCTCTATATATGGGCACCTTTCCTTTATCCCTATAGAGTCCATGCGTGAGCAAATAATGAGATTTGTCCTTGAGAGATAAGTATGAGGCTTTGATGGATCAGCATTGGTTGTGAATACAAATTCCCTGATCACTGGGTTCCCTAAGCTAAGAATTGGATTAAACCTTAGGTTTATGCACGCTTCTTAGCTGAGGACTGTGTGTAGAGCCTGATGCCTCCATTGATGGCCTTTGTTGCCTTCCCCGTCCTGATATCTGGACAAGCCCATTATATCCAACAAGGTCGTCATTGTTTTTGCCCCACACTTGGGCCAACAGTCTACTGCAGGGATCCCCAACCTTTTATACCTGTGAGCCACATTCAAATAGAATAAGTGTTGGGGAGCAACACAAGCATGAAAAAAGGTTCCTGGGGGTGCAAATAAGAGCTATAACTGGCTATTTGGTAGTCCCTATGTTGACTGGCAGCCTATAGAAGGCTCTGTTTGGCTTTATGCAACCAAAACTTGTCTCCAAGCCAGAAATGTAAAAATAAGCACCTACTTTGAGGCCACTGGGAGCAACATCCAAGTTGTTGGAGAGCAACGTGTTGCTTATGAACCACTAGATGGGGATCGCTGGTCTACTGGCTCAGTCAAGGTCAAGGCCAAGTTGGAAACCATAATTTGCCTGTATGGCCAATTTCACATTTGCTTCCAAAAGTAACTTTCCCTTTTGCCCGTGACTTAAGTCAAATAAATAAAGAGGAGTTCTACCAAAAGGTAGATCATGATCATCTAGTATATCTTGAGCTGGTAGCTACTAGCTACAACAACCAGTTCCAGTAGATTACCCTACTGTAGACTCCCCACAATATAGATTTTAAATAAAATGATTGAAAATAGGAGCTATATCTGGTAGCCCTACCCATCACTTGAGGTGGAGCCATGTTATAGTGATGTTCCTGCTTGGGGACAGGGTAAAGGATTCGTTGGTCATTCCAGATACACTTGAGAAACCGACACAATGATCCTGGTTGTGGGAGGAAGATCTCAATTACATGTCTGACATTGCTTAAGCCATAAGCCAATACGATGCTGCTCCTTTGCTCTCTCTGAAGCTGCCAAATTGACATAAATCAACATTTAAAGTGTCATCTGCTTCCAAACGCATCAGGGCTTCATTATTTGAGCAACTAAATGTGGCCATACACCTTCAGATCTGCTCGCTTGGCGATGTCGCCAAGAGAGCGGATCTTCTCCCGATATCCCCCCACCTACGGGTGAGCGATATCGGGAGAATCCAGGCTAATTCGACCATCCAATTAATGGTTAATACTTTGGGCCACATCAACCTGGAAATTTGGGGGGCAAGGGCAAAGCAGGAATACTGAGGATTTAGGGGGGAAAGGTAGAAGGAGGTGTCACCATGAAGACCAAATGTAGACCCTGTGCCCATGTAGCCCCAAGGTACCAAAGAGATGTCCTGGTCTGTGCTGCAAACGTGTGTAACTTAATACTTATCACAAGTCCCGTCTTCAGGGCAAACCCCCCCAGACATTTAATTATTATCTCTAGATATCTGTGGGTAACACAATGCCAGATACAAAATGTTAAGCTCCCACCAATTAAGTGTAACCATTTCAAGGGGAATACTGGGTTTCTAATGCACCAAAAGATCCTGTTACCAAAATCCAATCACCCCAAACCCCAAGCAGATCACAATGGCATTTCTCTACTTTGAAGATTTAATTCTCCAAAGCGTTTCTCGCCTTTGGCTTCATCCCTGTCGGTGCCTTGGGGGGGTATCGCTGCCCTTGAGGGAGGCAAACAGAGCAGAATGTAAGGATTATCCTGGTTGGAGCACTGGGAGTATTTTATCCTTTCTCATCAGCCTCTTTGATACCCTTAAATCCTGCCCTGTCTTTGTGGTCTCTGGGGGCTATTACAATAACACTTTCCTTTGGAGATAAAGAAGTTACTCATCAAATTAGCTCAGAGAACACAAAATGAAAGAGGGGGCGCTACACAGACGCAAGACTAATGTGTCTTTATACAGTAGGTTTCCAGCACTTCTTGCAGAATTCAGATTTGGGTCGGCAGAACCCTAAGAAGAACTAAAGCCTGAAGATGTTACATTTTGAGTTTCAGTACCAGCCCAAGGCCACAAGATCTGAGCCCCCAATGGTGCCCCCCAGTATCTCCCCATCTTCTTTTCTGCTTAGCGTCCCACTCACAATATACTGTATATACAATATAAAAGTCACAATAAAAGGCTGATTAGCAATTAATTTAGATTCTCATTACATGGCAGCTCAGAAACCAGTGCAATTAGCATCGGAAAATAATTATCAGCCCTGTAGCATCTGCTTTTATGACAGACAAACATTATTTTCTGCTTAATGATTTGCAACAACCTTTAAGTTTATCTTCTTGACAGCCGCCCAGAGCCCACTGAGCACGTGCAGTGCCACTGACACTCCTACCAAAATACAAAATGGATGCACAGCTTTGAAGGCCTGGATCATTACTGTTATAGAGACGCAGAACCTTTCGGCTGATGTACAGGGTCAGACTGGGGGGTGCAGGGCCCACCGGGGCTGCCACCCCAGGGGCCCTGCAGGTGCCCCCCCCCCGGCCATGTCCCCTGCACCTCCTAAGGGCCCATGGTGCACCCCCTTACCCCCCTCATGGGCCCCCCTGAGCCTCCCTTACCCCCCGCAGGGGTCCTGGCAACGGTTGGGTCTGGGCCGCCGGGGCCCACTAAGGCTGGGGCCCACCAGGTTTTTTTCCCGGTGTACTGGCGGCCCAGTCCGACCCTGCTGGTGTAGTAGGTTAACTATACGCAGCATTTCTAGCCATATCGGTTTTTAGGGTTAGTTCTCCTTTAAAGTCAAGTGAATTGAAAGCTCTGGACAACTGGACATGGCAATGGTTGCTTCACAGAGAATGCAAACAAGCTAATCCGCTTACGGGCCCTTTGGAGCCGCAGTTGGGGGTTAGTAATGTGCCATACATTAAAGGGTAACTTTTAGTATACAGTATTTATAGAATGTTCCTACCAACTTTGCAATTAATCTTCGTTATTTATTTTTTATAGTTTTCAATTATTTGCCTTCCTTTTCTACAGAGGCGGGGCCACATCGTCACTGGGTGGGGCTATGAAGGGACGATCTGCGATTGGTCGATCGGAGTGTCAATCTCAGTGAGTCCTGCCTGGTTTTCCTAATTTGGAAAATTGGGCAGGAGGTTTTGACCCAGACACCCAAACCCGGGCTCAAAACCGGACAGGTAGCAACCCTATTGGTTGCCATGACTTACGGCCCAGGTGCAGATTTGCCCGGTGTTTATAAATGAGCCCCGTAAATGACTTCCTGCATTGGCGATTCCGAGCGCTATTGCCATTTCCAGTTAAGCTTGTGATTGGTAGGGAAGCCGCTCCGGATGGACATATTTTTATCTTTGGGATTTTTATTTCATTCAACGCTATTTCCCGTTTTTAAACGCCGTAAGAAAAAAAACAAACAGATTTTCCGCGGCGAAATGGCCCCGTCTGATGTGATCCCGCGACCCCGCGCGGCAATAATTGATTCGCTCAGAGGAACTTGTAGTTCTTAAATTGTTTACAGCCTGTTACGGTAGTTTAAGGCATCTTTTCCACTAATTAACTCTGGCACACAGCAGTACAACTACTTAACGGCGAGGACAGGCCGCACCAGAGCGGCTCTAGAAATCTCTGTTTACTAAATGGAGTGTGAAGGTGATGTTTAACCCCTTGCGTTCCCCGAAGGGCCCCCCCCACACCGCCACAAATAATGTAGAAATGCGGATAAAGCACCTCTGAAATCCTATTGGCTGGCAACGTGGCCCTTGGATGTTTCTACTTATAGATTATAAAAGGCCTAGAGTGTGAGCTCTCAGGGCAGGAATGCACTTGGGCCTGTTCCATCACTCGTGGTTGTTTTCTTTCTGCCTGTCACACTGTTTGTGCTTTAGCGGTTCATTTTACAGGCCCGCGGAATTGCTCAGCGCTTTACAAATAAACTATAATAAACACTAACGGCATTTAGAGAGCTGAAAGTATATACATCCCATAAGGCTGTGCACTATAGAGCCGGCTAGGGTTGCACTATGTACTGCACTATATAGAGCCTCTGCACAGGGGCAAATCATTATTATTGTCCTTTATTTATATAGTGGTGACATACTATACACATCAGTTCCTGCCCCAGTGGAGCTTACAATCTATGAAAGTCCCACACACGAGGGACCAGTTAACCTGCCTGTGTGTATAGGGAATGTGGGAGATACCGGAGTACCTATAGGAACCCACCCAGACACAGAGAGAACATGCAGACTCCATGCAGATAGTGCCCTGCTTGGCATTGAACTCTCAACTAGGGACGTGGTGCCTGGGCAAAGTGATATTCTGACCAGCTCTGCCTAATGGCATGGGCGGCCAAACTTGGCTACTTCCCAATGGCCTGCCCAACGGATATCTATCAGTCAGGTTATAAAACCCTCACAGGCCGATGGATCCCCTCTCACTGGGTCTGAATTATATTCAGTATGTCAGTGGCCAAACTGGGCAAAGATCCAACCATGGCAAAGAGTCTATCTCTTTTTTTTTAGCGCTACAAATCTAATTTGGGGGAAAAAAGGTTACCAAGCGAGCGGATCTTCTCCCGATATCCCCACCTACGGGTGGGCGATATCCCCCGTAGGTGGGGATATCTACGGGTGATATCTGTATTAGTATACGGCGATATCACCCATAGGTGACATTCGAATTCCAAACTGGGCAAAAATCCAACCTTGGCAAAGAGACTATCTCTTTTTTTTTAGCGCTATAAATCTAATTTGGGGGAAAAAAGGTCGCCAAGCGAGCGTATCTTCTCCCGATATCCCCAACTACGGGTGGGCGATATCGGGAAAATGTAGGCTAATTCGATTGTTTGGCCCTGGGGCCATTCAAATTCTAACGGCGGCAATGGCACAATCGGTTCGGGGACCGCATCAACGTGCCAATGTGGTCCCTGATCCGACTAAATCTTTTAACCTGCCTGATCGATATTGACCAATTTCAGGCCAGATATCAGTCGGGTATGGCCGTCGTTTCTGTCCCTACAGGGGCCGATTAGCTGCTGAATCGGTCCAAGGGACCCATATCGGCAGCTACAATCGGCCCGTGTATGGGCACCTTTAGTGTATTGCCATCCTGAGTTGTATGGCGCACATTCATGCATTTGTGCAGTAAGGCCAAACTCCGGCTTTGTGTGTGTTTGGCCCCCCCAGGACACAGAAGCAACATAATGGTGCGAGCACAGATCAATTAAAATAATAGTTGGATTATCAGGAAGGGCAGATTCATTACTAACAGACCCAGTTAGTGGGGAACAAAGAAGATTAAAGAGAGATATGATAGCGGCGCGCAGAAAGCAGCCAATCAATCAAGGGTGTTTGTTTGAGTTGGAAAGGTCTTGCTCGACCCAAAAGATAAAATGCGGAGGGATTTCGGAAAGTCTTATTTCTTGCCGGCTGTTAAATTGGCCAATTATTTCAAACTGATAAACAAAAGGATTGTCAGTGAGGAGAGGGACCCCATCCATTATGTATTGTGAAATATAGATATGCAATCAGTGGAGATTAGTTGCGTCTAGCTCGTGATTTACAAGGCGGCTCGCACTTCTTTGTCTTGTTACAATGAGTTTCTTTTCATTGTCGTCAAGAAGAATCAAGAACCGGTAACCTTACCTTGTACGGAGGGGGGGGCAAAAAAAAATGGTAGCCTGTGCCCTGGGCCTAGTGTAAATAATAAGAGGGGAACTTTATTTGCTTGGTGCTTTGCCTTTAGCTTCTGTGAAGGTTTTGTAGATTCAGGTTTGCGTAACATTCCATTGTTCTCTGATCGAAAGGCAGATCATTTGTACACAGGCACAGTTTACCCATAATATGTTTAGGGAGAAGACACACAGAGCTACTAGTAGCAGCTCCTTGTCGTGGCTACTAAAATAGACAATGCTGATCATTTACTGATAATTGTCTCTACGTGTGTTTTAGCAGAGGCAATTCTCAGTATTGTCTATGGCAGGGGATTTTCTGGCGTTTAGTAGCTGCTACTAAGTAGCTCCGTGTGTCTTCACCCTTAGGGCTCTGGTACACGAGGAGATTAGTCGCCCGCGGCAAAACTCCCTGCTCGCGGGCGACTAATCTCCCCGAGTTGCCTTCCCTCTGCCATCCCACCGGCGAACATGTAAGTCGCCGGCGGGATGGCAGACGCGGCGGCGCGATTTTGCGCAAATCGCCGAAAAAGACTCGCGAGGCTTTTTCGGCGATTTCCCGAAATCGCCCCGCCGCGTCTGCCATCCCGCCGCCGACTTACATGTTCGCCGGTGGGATGGCAGAGGGAAGGCAACTCGGGGAGATTAGTCGCCCGCGAGCAGGGAGTTTTGCCGCGGGCGACTAATCTCCCCGTGTACCAGAGCCCTTAAGGCTGACGGCTTACATGATGTTTCTCCACCAGACTATTCCAGCCGGGGAGAAGAAACCCCTGCTCCGTCCCATTCACCCCAATGGTAACACCCGACACAACCAGTACAGTAACTTTTTAGCCCAAATATACACATTTTTCATTTCTGGTTTCCGGCACAGTAAGTGAATATATCTGATGTTGTTCACAGGCTCCATTGATCTGACTTGGCAGTGCTCCTATTGCAGTTCAATGTCTCGTCCCCTTTGGGTTCTAACTGCCGACATAATTCAAATTGCTTAATTACATCATTCAGTGCCTACTAGTGGGAATATTACATCACTCATATTCTACTTCAAATAATTGATTCGTTGTCATTAGGTTTTGTGATGGCACAGTAAGCTAGCATGTTGTTAGCCTTGGGCCATCTAGTGAGTATAAGGATATCAGTCAAACCAAGTCCAAGTGTTTGGGCGACCTTGGTCGGAGAAGCTAGTCAGGACGACCTTGCTCACAGCTGATAGTATGAGGATGACCTTGGTAGACTGGCTAGTGTCAACATCAGTTTTTTACTATGTGAGGACAGACTTGTTCAAAGTGGTTAGCGTTCCAGCTAGCGTTGGAGTGAAATTTGTGAGCCAAGCTAATGTGAGTATGACCTTGGTCAAGCTAAGGTAGTATTGGCAACACCTTGGTTAAACCAGCTAGTGTTGGACTGCTATGTGTCCACTTAAAGTGGCCATACATGGGCAGATTTTAGCTGCAGATTCATGTCCTTTAGACCGATTTGGCAGCTTATCTGCCCGTGTATAGGCACCCCCAACAGGCCTACCTGACTGAGATCTGGCCTAAATTTAGCCAGATCTTGACCAGGCAGGTTTGATTTTCCGTTGGATCGGGGACCGCTTTGGCTTGTTGGTGCGGTGCCTATGTCTGCTACTGTAATTCAGTCATTTGGCCCTAAGACCAAACAATTGAATTAGCCTGATATCACCCTCATATCGGGAGAAGATATGCTCTCTTGGTGACCTTGCTAAACAAGTGAATCTTCCTGTGTACGGCCACCTTTAGTCAGACTAGCTAGTTATGGCCTGATATATGTCCACCAAGTGTGGGGACAATCTTAATCAAACTAGCTAGTGTTGGAATAACTTTGGTTAAACAAGCTAGTGTTAAACTTGAACTAGTGTTGGACTTGAACTTGTCCATCCAGTTAATGTGGAGGTTCCTTTGTTTAAATGTTCTAGTGTTTCAACTAATGATGGACTGAAATTTGTCCACCAAGCTAATGTGAGGATGACCTTGGTGACACTAGCTAGTACTGGCACCACATTGATTTAACCAGCTAGTGTTGGACTAAAAGTTGTCCACCTAGTTAGTGTCAGCATCATCTTTGATAAATCAGCTGGTGTTGGGCTTGATCTTTGTTCTTCAAGTTGATGTGAGATGGCCGTGCTAAAAGAACCTAGGTAGAGTATTTAGTTGACAAAACCAGCTAGTATGGAGATGCCATTGGTCCTGCTAGTATGGAGATGCCGTTGGTAAAGCTAGTATGGAGATGCCGTTGGTCCTGCTAGTGTGGGCATGCCCTTGGTTCAGCTAGTGTGGGGATGCCCCTGGTCCAGCTAGTATGGAGATGCCCTTGGTTCAGCTAGTATGGAGATGCCCTTGGTCCTGCTAGTATGGAGATGCCCTTGTTCCTGCTAGTATGGAGATGCCCTTGGTCCTGCTAGTATGGAGATGCTGTTGGTCCAGCTAGTGTGGGGATGCCCTTGGTCCAGCTAGTGTGGGGATGCCCTTGGTCCAGCTAGTGTGGGGATGCCCTTGGTCCAGCTAGTATGGAGATGCCCTTGGTCCAGCTAGTATGGAGAAGCCCTTGGTCCTGCTAGTATGGAGATGCTGTTGGTCCTGCTAGTATGGAGATGCCCTTGGTCCAGCTAGTATGGAGATGCTGTTGGTCCAGCTAGTATGGAGATGCTGTTGGTCCTGCTAGTATGGAGATGTCCTTGGTCCAGCTAGTATGGAGATGCCGTTGGTCCAGCTAGTATGGAGATGCTGTTGGTCCTGCTAGTATGGAGATGCCCTTGGTCCAGCTAGTATGGAGATGCCATTGGTCCAGCTAGTATGGAGATGCTGTTGGTCCTGCTAGTATGGAGATGCCCTTGGTCCAGCTAGTATCGAGATGCTGTTGGTCCAGCTAGTGTGGGGATGCCCTTGGTCCAGCCAGCTAGTGTCATGATCATCTTGGTCAGCCTAGTTAGTATGATGATGGCCAGACCAACTATTTTTGGGATAATTTTTTTCTGTCCATAGAAAGTGCCAGTGGGCACATTTAGTTAATTCCAGCTAATGTGGGAATGATGCCATTCAGTACCAATCAGTGTCATGAATACAGATGACCTCATTTAAGGTGTGACATCATCAGAATCTGAAACCTTGTTTTTCTGAATATTAGCGTTAGCCTGACTTTCTTATTGGGCCATCCTACTATTGTTCCTTCCTTTTTTAAAGAAAACAATGGTAATAATGCGAGTAAATCCTTGACGCCATACCCATTTGGTAATTTAGTGACTGTACATGATCTCCGGCGGGGGCCGCGATGCTAATTCCAGGAGGGCTGCCATTAAACCTGCTCCAGATTAGTAAGTGAATCACAAAATAAATTGGGCCAGTTGTCAGAGAAAAAGCATTTCGGTGATTTGCTTCCGACTTGGCTCTCCCGACGTTCTCCTCTGTAATTCCCCACCTATCTCCGCCGCCGAGGCTGGCGCAATAAAATATAAATTAGAAAGTACAGCAGATTTAAGCAGTTTTAGTGCAAGTTTTCAATTTCCTCCCGGTGATAGCTCCATAGTCTTTCCTTTCGAGGAGCTGATTTTAATTAGGCTTCAATAAGGCCTTTCTCCATAAAGCAGGCTCCCGCGGAGGTTCGCCGGCTGCCCGCCGATTGAGGCTAATATTACCTTGTCATTTTTTTTCCCCCCTTCATTTTACAGGGCGTTTTATGAGTGTTTGACATTGATAGGGAGAAATATTTAGCATTACAATAAATCCAGCCAATCTTTATAGCTCAGCTACATGCCGGGCCAAACCAGTTCCTTGCCGTGTAAGCAGCTCCGGCGGTGAGCAGGTTGGTTCCACAGTGGGGATTCTCTGGGGCAGGGGGTGTAACAGTTGGCTTGGGATATGGAGGGGATACTGTCATCACTTAATTACCTATTTTGTCCTGCACTTTGTTTATTATATTAACTTTAAGCTGAAAGCACCACAGAAGTGGTTCAGATTTTGGCCAGATATCGGTTGAGCGGGCTGATTGGTGAGCGCCGTGAATGGGCCAACTCGTACTGGGGGGCCTCTCTAAAGGTGGCCATACACGGCCCGATTGTAGCTGCCAATATGGGTCCCTTAGACCAATTCGGCAGCTTATCGGCCCATGTATGGGCACAAACGACGGGCCTGCCCGACCGATATCTGGCCTGAAATCGAGGAGATATCAATCGGGCAGGTTAAAAAATTTAGTCGGATCAGGGACCGCATCGGCTCGTTGATGTGGTCCCTGAACCAATTGCCCCTATTACCGGCATTCTAACTCGATTGAATTAGCCTGAATTCATCCGATATCCCCCACCCGTAGGTGGGGATATCGGGAGAAGATCTGCTCGCTTGGTGACCTCGCCAGGCGAGCAGATGTTAACGTGTATGGCCAACTTAAGGCATAAATCCTTGTTTCCGTGTCAACAAAGTGCTTTTTCTGGTAGGGCAGTTATCCCCTCTTCCTGTGCTACCTTGGCTTGGAGCAGGTGGAGTTGCAGCTCTCCAACTGCCCAGGTCAAGTCATGTGATGCCTATGCCAACAATGAGTGTCCAATGAGGAAGCCAGAGAGAGCTCTCCAAAATGGCAACCCACTGTAACTGAAATGGGAATTGCCTTCAATGGCACCAAAGAGGTCAAGCAAGTATTTGAGGACTTTGAAACGCAAGCATCTCTAGAGGCAGGCTAGGGTTATAAAACTCAAATTCTCCTTTCATTGCTTGACTCTTATGACCCACAGATAGTGGGTATCATAGATGCCACAGAAGGTTTATGGGCACACTATATTGTGCCCAGGCCATGCCCTATTACACCTCAGCCACACCCCTTCCTCCACCCAAACTGAGTATATAAGTAATATCTGGCATATCCATTAGAAATCGTATTTGTAATAACACCAGTACGGAGCATAGATTCCATCATTTTCAGCCCCACTTCTCAGGGACGGATTCCCAATCATTGCACAGCAATATGGCAACCTTTCTGATAAAGTTCATTGATTACATGTCAGCTGCTTAATTGCCTCTGCTTTCAGGAGAAGAATCAAATATTGCAGATAAGGCTGAATTTTGCCAGTGGTTTGTGGTTAGATGACTTTCTGTGTCCTGATGGTTCTAGGGTAAAGCAGAGAGCAATGAAGATTATTTATCTGGATAAATAAATATATAAACATCGATGCTGCCATATTGTTTCCTTAAGACCTGAGGTCCCCAACCTTTTTTTATCCATGAACCACGTTCAAAGGTAAAAAAGGAGTTGGGGAGCAACACAAGTGTTCCAGAAGCTGGCACATAAGGCCTGTGATTGGATATTTGGTAGCCCCTCTGTTGCCAGGAATCCACAAATAATCACTGGGAGCAACATCTAAAGGGTTGGTGACCAACATGCTCCTTGCGAGTCATTGCTTGAGGATCACTGCCTTAAGGTCCCCATACACGTCAAGATCCGCTCACTTGTTGAGGTCGCCAAACGGGTGGATCTTCACCCGATATCCCCACCTACAGGTGGGCGGGAACATGGGGCCAAATGATCGAATTATAATGGCGGTAATGGGGCAGTCGGTTTGGGGACCGCATCAACGAGCCGATGCGGTCCCTGATCCGTATACATCTTTTAACCTGCCTGATCAATATCTGGCCAATTTGAGGCCAGATATCGGTCGGGTATGGCCGTCATTTGTGCCCCTACACGGGCCGATAAGCTGCTGAATCTGTCCAAGGGACCCATATCGGCAGCTACAATTGGCCCATGTATGGGGACCTTTAGATAGTACAATATTGGGGCGTAGCTTACTTTGTGCATTGTGTTTATTTGTATTGATACAATATTATATATTCCATGTAACTGTTCCAGGCCTAATGTACTGTGTAAGCAAAGTCAGCCTTCAGCATTACCTTCATTGCAGAACTGCAATTCTCTCCTATAAACATGTGGCACGTGGATGTTGGGAAACCCGGCGCGCCGATGCTTGCCCGCAGCTAGAGGCAAACCCCTGGCTGGAATGTGTAGTTCAGCGACAGCTGCGGGATTATATTTTGGAGAGCCCTCTTGTAGCAGATCAACTTATCACTCAGTGAAGATGTTTGGGCTTCCCACCCCAGACTGACTTTTTTTTTTTCCCAAATGTCTTGAAATGCAGCCCCTTTGCTGATGGATACGTCGGGCCCTCTGAATGCCGATGCCCCCCCTCCATTATAAAGGAATTTACTTTCCATGAGCAAAGCAAAAATAGGAAATGTAGCACTATATGGACCCGACCATATTGGATTATGCCCAATTTAGAACAGCGGCTCTCAACCTGTGGGTCGGGACCCCTTTGGGTTCGTCTAAGGCCATCGGAAAACACATATTTCCGATGGTCTTAGGAATAATTTTATGGTTGGGGGTCACCACAACATGAGGAACTGTATTAAAGGGTCGCGGCATTAGGAAGGTTGAGAACCACTGGTTTAGGATAATATATATAATGGTACAGAGGTAGTTTTTCCCCGGCCAGCTACAAGTAGCAGCTACTAATCAATAGTCTGAAATATACTTGTTAAGCCACAGTTCCTTCCTTATTATCCCCAGATTCCATAGTCCAGAATACATGGTTTGTTTCTGAGATCAATAAGAGTTCTGTGGGGCCCATCTACATTAAGACCCCGAGCCCTATGTCCCCTGAGAGATTAAATACTCAGAGGTGGCCCAACCCCTTACAGTAGCCACAGTAGCCCTAAGGCAATGAGGTGTTCTAGGGTAACCCTATATGAAAGTTGTGTGAAGATCTGAATTGAGGTCAGGTCCTATCACTCTTGCCATAATAGAGATGCCTCTGCACTTCCACACATCAGGCTTTTAACTGCCTTGCCCCAGGCAATCCATGATCCGCTGCCTTATCCGTGTTTTGTCTGCCGGAAACCTCCTTCCGTAGGTTTAAGGTGAGACAAAGCCAGTGGTTGCCCCTCAGGAGCCTCTCAATTCCTCCATCAAACATTCCCCCTGCAGAACTTGCTCGAGTCTCAAGTTTCTCCTCGTTGCCTCCTAATCACTGTAATTTAACAGATTCCCTAATTACCTGTCTCATACGGAAACCGCTTGATTGCTGTTTCTTCCTTGGCTTTGTCTCAGAGTGGAAGTGACGGTGGGATTTACATCTAATGTATGTGGCGTTCATTAGCTCCCATTGTATAAGGGTGGTCTTCCCTTCTCTCCCAAGTTGCCTCCTTTTCTTAATTGTAGCCGATATGTTTTTAAAAAAAAAATAGACTGATGTGTATCATATGAACCGGGTGTTTAGTAGGGGAAAACATGAACGTCTATAAGTTTCCCTCCATTTTGAAGTTTTGTAAGGCAGGACCTTCACATGTTGTTGACATAACTTGCTAGAGATCCAGTGGACACCCCAGATTTCACCCTATTTAACAAATCTCAACTTGTATGGGGACCTTTACAGTTGGGGCCAGGGGGGCCTCCTAGGCATTAAAAAAATGCATCCCTTGGCAGTCTATCTCACTCCCAGCTATTCTTTTCCCTCTGGCCATAAAGCGCCTTGTCCTGAGTCAGAAGAGTGATGAGAGACATAGGCAGGAGGAGAGAGATCAAGTTTTCTGGAGTGGAAACACATGATGTGAGCGCTTTGGAATTAGGGAAGAAATGAAGCATTTCGTCAACCTACTTTGTTATCTCTTAAGGGCAATTGGTTCCCGACACCTGGGAGAATTGTCCTGTTGTGTTTGCATAACAAGGAGGTGGCTTCCTGTTTATAGTGCTTTTGTTAGGCCCGTTGGCCTCGAGTAGTAGCCCAACACATCATTCAGCAGGTTCAGCTCTGTCGTGTGTTTTGGAAAGTGCGTTATTGTTGGGAAGAGTCAGGTAATGTTGACAGAACCTTCTTGGAATTAAGAAGAATCCCATGAGAAATCTAGATAGTGACCCTGGTAGAACCAGTAGAGTTACCACGTGGCTTTCATGCAGATATTAGTATTATGGAACAAAAGTAGCAGCCTATGGCAAGCCTAGGTCCCGTTCGTTAAGCTGGGCGTACATGTAAAGCTCTGCTCAGCTAGGTCACTAAACAAGTAGAACTTTGCCTTATTCAGCCCCTGGGTCAAACAGGACTAATCCAAGCTTTTTGCCCCCGAGGCTAATGATCCTATAATAATGCAGACCCATCAATAGGCCTGTCAGAAAGATTAATGGCACATTTTGTGTTGGGTATCTCTCAGGCAGCCCCCATACATGGGCCAATAAGCCCCCAACGTGGTTGGAAGATGCAGACTTGGTAACAAATGTCGGACTATTTATGTCGAACTTTGGGAAAACTTTTTGTTTAGTCACAGATAAGAAAACAATGGTGAGAAATCCAGGATGGACAAAATATTTCCTGCCCCCCCCCCCCCCCCCAGGCTGTGCCCTAATTATCTTTCCTAATCCCAGGATCACACGTTGCCCCTACAATCCATTATACACTGGGGCCTAATTCCGTGTGTGCTCCCAACAGACTCCCCGCGTGGGGCAGCACCTGTGCCGTTCCTCTGGGTTCCTTCCCACCCACACACAGAGTGGGACGTGCCATAGTCTTTATCAGTGGGTTTCAGCTAAATCCTGAGTGACGCCTGTCAGCTGGGCCTGGGGTTTTATATGTACAATGTAGCGAGGGGGCTGTGTGATCCCCTGGGAATGACTGGGGTGCCTTATTGCACAACATTATGGGATATTCTGTTTTGCATTTATATCAGTCCCTGCCCCAGTGGAGCTTACAATCTAAGGTCCCAATCACATTCCCATCAGTCCCTGCCCCAGTGAGCTTACAATCTAAGGTCCCTATCACATTCCCATCAGTCCCTGCCCCAGTGGAGCTTACAATATAAGGTCCCTATCCCATTCCCATCAGTCCCTGCCCCAGTGAGCTTACAATCTAAGGTCCCTATCACATTCCCATCAGTCCCTGCCCCAGTGAGCTTACAATCTAAGGTCCCTATCACATTCCCATCAGTCCCTGCCCCAGTGAGCTTACAATCTAAGGTCCCTATCACATTCCCATCAGTCCCTGCCCCAGTGAGCTTACAATCTAAGGTCCCTATCACATTCCCATCAGTCCCTGCCCCAGTGAGCTTACAATCTAAGGTCCCTATCACATTCCCATCAGTCCCTGCCCCAGTGAGCTTACAATCTAAGGTCCCTATCACATTCCCATCAGTCCCTGCCCCAGTGAGCTTACAATCTAAGGTCCCTATCACATTCCCATCAGTCCCTGCCCCAGTGAGCTTACAATCTAAGGTCCCTATCACATTCCCATCAGTCCCTGCCCCAGTGAGCTTACAATCTAAGGTCCCTATCCCATTCCCATCAGTCCCTGCCCCAGTGAGCTTACAATCTAAGGTCCCTATCACATTCCCATCAGTCCCTGCCCCAGTGAGCTTACAATCTAAGGTCCCTATCACATTCCCATCAGTCCCTGCCCCAGTGGAGCTTACAATCTAAGGTCCCTATCACATTCCCATCAGTCCCTGCCCCAGTGAGCTTACAATCTAAGGTCCCTATCACATTCCCATCAGTCCCTGCCCCAGTGAGCTTACAATCTAAGGTTCCTATCACATTCCCATCAGTCCCTGCCCCAGTGGAGCTTACAATCTAAGGTCCCTATCACATTCCCATCAGCCCCTGCCCCAGTGAGCTTACAATCTAAGGTCCCTATCACATTCCCATCAGTCCCTGCCCCAGTGAGCTTACAATCTAAAGTCCCTATCACATTCCCTGGTCTACACAATGCAGCCCAAATGAATTCTGGGAGTCAGCTGGGAAGCTCAGTTATTAGTCTGAGATTCTTTTGTGCTTCTTTGTGAATTTTTGCTCATTTTGGTGAAAATTTCAAGGAAAGGAGGGGGTACACAAGTGAAGTTGCACCCAGGAGAAAAGGCCTGACGAGTGAAGAGTAAATAGCAGTTTATAAAGCCTGTCAGGCCCGTTAGTGCCCAGTAGATCTGTCAGGCTGGGAAAGAGCCTTTCTGGTGGGGGGAAGGATATAGAATTGCACTGGAAATCGCAGTCAAAAGGTTAGATCCACAATCCGATTGTCTCCCTCAATCGTCAGTGACAGAGAAGCTCTGCTGTGTGTTTACTGAAGGCTTCAGCCTCCGGTTGGCCTGGAGGCACGTTTCCCTGTTAATTAAACCCATCAAGGCTCTGGGTATTATCTTCAGCCCAAGCAAAACTAAAGTGGGGGGGGGGGGGGAAGGAATTCTGTGTGGGCACAGTCGGTAGGCTCTGCCATCTGATTTTAGCATTATTTAGTGGGTAGGGCCCATCCGTCTAGAGCTGTCCAGTGAAGGGTGGGAGGGTATCACACCGGGAGCCCATGGCTTTAGGGCTGAAATTGTGGGACATTTTTTTTTAATTTAACTCCCCCCCCCCAGTGGTGAAACTACCTATACAGCAGACCCAGTGGTTGCGGGGGCGGGGGGGGGGGCAGGGGTCGCAACAGCTGGGTTTGCTGTTTAGGTAGTTTCACCACTGGGGGGGGGGATGCGCCCAGACCATGGGGTCTTCTGTATTGCAGTCCCTCCTCCCACGGTGTTATGTGGCTTTAGAGGTTCAGTGGGTTGGGGGAGAAGGGACTGTTTGCGCTGGGCCCCCCCAAAAGATTTTTTTTGCAGGGGGGCCTGCTGCAACCAAGTTACACCGCTGCCCCCCCCAGTTCTTTGAAGGTCAACCTTTGCCAGTGACCACTTAGTTCATAACAAGGTTACAAATATAGGAAAACATCAGTGTATCAGTCATTCAGGTCCAAGAATATCTAGATACCTTACCCCACTGACCTTAAAAATGGCCCTACAGGGGTATCTGGGGGGTAAATATAAGTTTTCCCTAAACCTCATCCTAATTGGCATTCAGTTGCCCCCCCCCCCCGTTCCACCCATTGCCCCCCCCCCGTTCCACCCACTGCCCCCCCCCGTTCCACCCACTGCCCCCCAATGGGGGGAGTTCCCTAGAGTTTGAGAACCACAGCCTGTAGTCCGGACCCCTTTTGACCAACCCTCTGGGATCTGGAAAATTGACTGCCTTGATTGTCCCAGGCCCAGTTGTCACCGTGGCTACTGCCATCTTACTATTAGACCCCCTTCAGCCCCCACTTCCATTTAAACCCCAACCCCATCCTAAACCTTTTCCTATATATACAATTTTAATCACAGTCATTAAAACATATCTATAAGCAGTATCTGTCCGGCCATTTCCATTCTCTGCCCTGCTGGTTCTCACTCCAGACACAATGTAGCAGAAACCATCTGATTTACCGACATGGGGGAGAACTGACTTCCACTAAATTGTTTCAGGGGTCGGACCAGCAAGGGATAAACAAGTGCAGTTACATTTACAAATAACTAATTGTGAAGTTGCCTAGAATGTATGTATGTACATTTGTATAACTTTATTTATAAAGCGCCACAAGGGTACGCAGCGCTTTACAATCTTACAATATACACAATTACACACAGGGAGGACAAGTGTTATAATAAATACAATAAATAAGTATAAATACACAGGGAATAAGTGCCATGGGGTATGAGACACAGTAGGAAGGAGGTCGCTGCCCCGTAGAGCTTACAATCTAAGTTGATCTAAGAATGACATTTTCTTTCATTATGCACTCTTTGGTTGGAGTTACCCTTTATTTATATCAAGGATAAAGGGTCACTAGTCCCATGTTTATGACAATACGATGAATTTGAAGGGAAAGTAAGCCTCGGCTAAGCGCGGGAGAGCCGTTGCTAATTTTCTTGCCGCTGCAGCATTGGCGCTTCGGAATGGGTAGAACTGCAGGGGGGCTGGGCCTATTCTGCTTCCTCCAGACATGCAGCGGCGGGGGGATTCCCTTTTGCATTCAGAGCCAGCGCAGGTTCATGTTTTATTACTTAAAGCTCCCATCAGTACCCCAGCGCATTACTGTGCGGCGGTGTTGGGCCGGGGAGGTCCTGCTGGGGCTCTTCTGACCTGGAACAAAAGCTCTGTGACCTGCTCTTTCAACTTGCTAGCAGGGATCCTGGCCGATTAGCAATGGACCAGCAGTCACAGCTTCCTCCTTTGAACACTGTTTCCACTGGGTTGGGGGATTTATGCGCCAAAAAAAAAAAAAAAGTAAATTAGGACTTTTTAATAACTTCCAGTATTCTTCTCCTCCTGGCAGAGGCTGATGGGATTTGTAGTTTAAGAATGAGACTCTAAGAAAGAGAATGTAATTCTGAGCAACTTTCCAATATACATTCCTTACGCGTTATCTTTTGTTCTAAAGTTACACATAATGTGGCAGAAAGGGACAGACAGACACAGCTTTCGATAGCGTAATCGCTATTGAAAGCTGTGTCTGTCTACAGAGAACCGGGGAACAGAAAGGGACAGACGGACGTAGCTTTCGATAGCGTAATCGCTATTGAAAGCTGTGTCTGTCTACAGAGAACCTGGGAACAGAAGGGACAGACGGACGTAGCTTTCGATAGCGTAATCGCTATTGAAAGCTGTGTCTGTCTACAGAGAACCGGGGAACAGAAAGGGACAGACGGACGTAGCTTTCGATAGCGTAATCGCTATTGAAAGCTGTGTCTGTCTACAGAGAACCGGGGAACAGAAAGGGACAGACGGACGTAGCTTTCGATAGCGTAATCGCTATTGAAAGCTGTGTCTGTCTACAGAGAACCTGGGAACAGAAGGGACAGACGGACGTAGCTTTCGATAGCGTAATCGCTATTGAAAGCTGTGTCTGTCTACAGAGAACCGGGGAACAGAAAGGGACAGACGGACGTAGCTTTCGATAGCGTAATCGCTATTGAAAGCTGTGTCTGTCTACAGAGAACCGGGGAACAGAAAGGGACAGACGGACGTAGCTTTCGATAGCGTAATCGCTATTGAAAGCTGTGTCTGTCTACAGAGAACCGGGGAACAGAAAGGGACAGACGGACGTAGCTTTCGATAGCGTAATCGCTATTGAAAGCTGTGTCCGTCTGTCCCTTTCTGTTCCCTGTGTCTGTCTACAGAGAACCTGGGAACAGAAAGGGACAGACAGACACAGCTTCCCATAGCGATTACCCTATCGAAAGCTGTGTCCGTCTGTCCCTTTCCGTTCCGTGGTTCTGCATAGCACAAGTCAGTTCTCGTCCAGGTCAGCGTGGCTTCTGCTACATTGTTTCAGAGAATATTATGGCTTTTTAATAACTTTGCAGCTTCCAATATTCTGCTCCTCCTGGCAGAGACTGATGGGAGTTGCAGTTTAAGAATGAAACCCACAAACCGGTTTTTGCTTAATGAAAGAGAATGAAATTCTGAGCAACTTTCCAATATACATTCATTACGCGTTATCTTAAGTTACTCGTAAAGGGGCAGAAAGGGACAGACAGACACAACTTTCGATAGCGTAATCACTATCGAAAGCTGTGTCTGCCTGTCCCTTTCTGTTCCCTGGTTATGCGTAGACAGACACAGCTTTCGATAGCGATTACGTTATCGAAAGCTGCGTCCGTCTGTCCCTATCTGTTCCCTGGTTCTGTGTAGACAGACACAGCTATCGATTACGCTATCGAAAGCTGTGTCTGTCTGTCCCTTTCTGTTCCCTGGTTCTGCGTAGCACAAGTCAATTCTCGTCCAGGTCAGTGTGGCTTCTGCTACATTGTTTCAGAGAATATTATGGCTTTTTAATAATTTTGCAGCTTCCAGCATTCTGCTCCTCCTGGCAGAGGCTGATGGGAGTTGTAGTTTAAGAATGAGACCCACAAACAGTTTTTTGCGTAGTGAAAGAGAACGTAATTCTGTGCAACTTTCCAATATACATTCATTACGCGTTATCTTTTGTTCTAAAGTTACACGTAAAGGGGCAGAAAGGGACAGACAGACACAGCTTTCGATAGCGTAATTGCTATCGAAAGCTGTGTCTGTCTGTCTCTTTCTGTTCCCTGGTTCTGTGTAGACAGACACAGCTTTCCATAGCCATTACACTATTGAAAGCTGTGTCTGTCTGTCCCTTTCTGTTCCCTGGTTCTGCGTAGACAGACACAGCTTTCCATAGCGACTACGAGATCAAAAGCTGTGTCTGTCTGTCCCTTTCTGTTCCCTGGTTCCACATAGACAGACACAGCTTTCGATAGTGATTACGCTATCAAAAGTTGTGTCCATCTGTCCCTTTCTGTTCCCTGGTTCTGCCTAGCACAAGTCCGTTCTCGTCCAGGTCAGCGTGGCTTCTGCTACATGGTTTCAGAGAATATTATGGCAGTGGAAAGGTTTAAAGAAGATAAAAATAAACCCCCTCCCTTCGCTAATAACCCTGCTTTTCCTTGTCAGTCTGACATCTCATAACTTAGATGGGTGAGAAAACACGAGGAGAATAAGCCGGACAGCATGACCGCGAAAAGAGAAAAAAAATATATATCTATTGATTTTCTCTACAAAACAATTCAATAAATAGTTGTTCTTTACCAGGGCTCTGAGAGTAAAGGGGAAAGAAAGTGCCTTGTTTATGATTAATGGGACTTAAAGGGAAAATATACCCTAAATAAATTGACTTTGCGCTTATATTCTATCAATGGGCCCTACGACATTTATAGCTGTAGTTATTGCCATATTCCTGCCTGTGGGAGACGCCATACTTATTGCAGGTAGAATGTTTACATATAAAGGGACATCTTTTTGTTTGTTCTTCCATTATTCAGGCCAGACAGTTGTTATTCCCCCCCTGGAGAGAGCGCTGGGTGGTTTCCTCCCTCTGGTACAAGTTACCGCAGCCGGTGGGAGTCAATGACATTTTAACGTACGACAATATCTGATGCACTGAGACGCTTTATCAACGTGACATGTTTTCTTTCATTCCCGTATAATGAAGTGCCTGCTTATTATGGGTGACAGTCTGTAGCGCTCTACTAATGATGATGATGATGATCGTTCACAGTGGGCTCCTCATTACAGCCCAGAAAGGAAATCCAAGGGCTTCTTGCCTTTCCCATGATGCTAATCAGCTTCACATTTTCCTTTTGCTTCGGCTCTGTGTGGTGTGAACATTGAAAGGTTTTGGTGGTGGTGATGGTCTTGCTATTGGCCTTCATGCTGTAGAAGCTGGAAGCTCCATCTATAGTAAGCTTGTGTATTGTAGACCTTCAACGTCCAAGTTGCGTGGGGTCTCCTCAGTGATCTGCTCAACCAGTGTCTATCAGGTAGATATCCATTGGACGAGGATCATCCACTGATGCCTTCATGACAAGGTTGAGTAGACTTATGATCCTATCTTTGGCTTGGAGGCAAAGAGTTCTTTCAGTCCAATTTGGTGTCGGTGGCAAAGCTTTAGGAATGTGTGTGGCCAGCTTTTGGGATGTTAGGCGAGATACCTGCTAGTTACTTGAAAGATCTGTACGATCTCCAGTAGGGATTCAATCTAGACCAAAATGTCTTGTAAAGGTCCCCATACACTGGCAGATCCATCGCCAAGTGAGCAGATCTTCTCCCGATATCCCCCACCTACGGGTGGGCGATATCGGGAGAATCCAGGATAATTTGATAGTTTTGCCCTGGGGCCAAACGATCGAATTATAACGACGGGTATAGGCAAAGTCGGTCCAGGGACCGGATCAACGAGTCAATTCGGTCCCCGATCCGACTAAATTTTCTAACCTGCCCGATCGAGATCTGGCCGATTTCAGGCCAGATATCGGTCGGGCAGACCCGTTGGAAGTGCCCATACACGGGCCGATAAGCTGCTGAATCGGTCCAAAGGACTGATATCGGCAGTTACTATCGGCCTGTGTATGGGGACCTTAAGGGATGTGTAACCAGCCAATACTATCAGTTGTATCTTCTGCAGGGCTCTCATGTTGGCTCTCATACTTGTTCCTCCCAAGCCCGTCATTATTTTTCTTTTTCGTGTTTCTGGGACAGTTTTGGGATGGAAGCAAGTTGCCTTTCATGCATGTATTTCTAAGATTGTTTTTTACAATCTTTGGTTGGAGTTACCCTTTATTTATATCAAAGATAAAGAGTCACTAGTCCCTCACAGAGCATGTTTATGCCAAGGGACAGACAATACGATCAGAGGCAAAGCTTTAGGAATGTGTGTGGCCGGCTTTTGGGATGTTAGCCGAGATACCTGCTAGTTACTTGGAAGATTTGTAGGATCTCCAATAGGGATTCAGACTAGACCAAAATGTCTTGTAAGGCATGTGTAACCAGCCAATACTATCAGTTGTATCTTCTGCAGGGCTCTCATGTTGGTTCTCATACATGTTCCTCCCAAGCCAGTGTTTCTTTTTCATGTTCTGGGACAGTTTTGGGATGGAAGCAAGTTGCCGTTCATGCATGTATTTCTTAGATTGTTCTGATCCCCGTTAGAACTGATAAAGAGCCAATGACAGATCAAAGGTTGGGCCTATAAATCATGATATGTTATTGAAAGCTGTATTCATTTAGATGCGCATAGCATGGGAACCATTACCCTGAGAATGATGGATAGGTCATGCGTGCAAGAGCGATTTGCTTAGTGAGCTATGTATTGGGAGGTCCACGTTGGCCGTGGTGGACTAGAGCGGTAAAGGCTAAATGCTTATTGGTTGCTGTGGGTTATTGGAAACTGGGTTATTGGAAAGGGCCCAACTCTGATCCTGTTGGCCCATGAGGGAACTCTGTACTCATTGTTAGGAACAATGTGATATTCCTATAACCCAAAAGCACCCAAACCGGTAGAATGTTCCATGGTGGGCAGCAACAAGAATAGGTTCCAAGGATTCCAGATTATAGATCTGTTACATGTATTGTTTCGCCCCCCTAACAAATGTTGGGACCTACTTAACCTGATCCAACTAAAGATTGTGTATGTTTTTGTCTCTTCCAGATCAGCCGCTGGTTCTGCAGAATCATTTGAGACTAAGGACCCCCCCACCGCCCTTAAGCCACCCACAAATCCCTCATCATGCCGCGTCCATCAATTCTTTGAACAGGGGCAATTACACCCCGCGTAGCAACCCCAGCCCCGCGCCTACGGACCACTCTCTGTCGGGGGAGCCGCCGGGCGGGGGCCAGGAGGCCATACATGCCCAGGACAACTGGTTGCTAAACAGCAACATTCCCCTGGAGACCAGGTATCCTTTAATCCCTTTGCTGAAAAATACATGGTGGTGTTTTGAGTTTTAAGTGTTGACAAGTGGTAACAATGAAAGAGCCTCTAATTGCCGCTCAAAGGGATGTTGAAATGTTACTCAGCGCCGGCGCTTTTGTTTTATCTCCCGAACACAAGTGTCAGAAGGGGGTGTGAGTTCAAGTACCAAGTGGTCTGGTTTCAAATTGCTTTCCCAAACATGATTTTAAAGGTTAAATCTCATGTTTTAAGTGAGCGGCCAGGCCCTTCTGCTGGGCTGGTGGGATGTGGGGAAAAGCAACCCCTGCCCTGCAAAGCCTATGTACCGACAGCTGTTGTTGAACTTTAACTCTCATCACTCCCAGACACTGGTGTTGAACTTCACCAATTAATGAGCATACAGACCCACAGCCACAGTCCCTTCCCAGAGGCTATTATCCCCTCACTGCTACTATAGGCACCATCTCTCCCTACTATACCTGCTATCCCACAGCCACAGTCCCTTCCCAGAGGCTATTATCCCCTCACTGCTACTATAGGCACCATCTCTCCCTACTATACCTGCTATCCCACAGCCCCAGTCCCTTCCCAGAGGCTATTATCCCCCCACTGTTACTATAGGCACCATCTCTCCCTACTACACCTGCTATCCCACAGCCCCAGTCCCTTCCCAGAGGCTATTATCCCCCCACTGCTACTATAGGCACTATCTCTCCCTACTATACCTGCTATCCCACAGCCCCAGTCCCTTCCCAGAGGCTATTATCCCCCCCACTGCTACTATAGGCACTATCTCTCCCTACTATACCTGCTATCCCACAGCCCCAGTCCCTTCCCAGAGGCTATTATCCCCCCACTGCTACTATAGGCACCATCTCTCCCTACTATACCTGCTATCCCACAGCCCCAGTCCCTTCCCAGAGGCTATTATCCTCCCACTGCTACTATAGGCACCATCTCTCCCTACTATACCTGCTATCCCACAGCCCCAGTCCCTTCCCAGAGGCTATTATCCCCCCACTGCTACTATAGGCACCATCTCTCCCTACTATACCTGCTATCCCACAGCCCCAGTCCCTTCCCAGAGGCTATTATCCCCCCACTGCTACTATAGGCACCATCTCTCCCTACTATACCTGCTATCCCACAGCCCCAGTCCCTTCCCAGAGGCTATTATCCCCCCACTGCTACTATAGGCACTATCTCTCCCTACTATACCTGCTATCCCACAGCCCCAGTCCCTTCCCAGAGGCTATTATCCCCCCCACTGCTACTATAGGCACCATCTCTCCCTACTATACCTGCTATCCCACAGCCCCAGTCCCTTCCCAGAGGCTATTATCCCCCCACTGCTACTATAGGCACTATCTCTCCCTACTATACCTGCTATCCCACAGCCCCAGTCCCTTCCCAGAGGCTATTATCCCCCCCACTGCTACTATAGGCACCATCTCTCCCTACTATACCTGCTATCCCACAGCCCCAGTCCCTTCCCAGAGGCTATTATCCCCCCACTGCTACTATAGGCACCATCTCTCCCTACTATACCTGCTATCCCACAGCCCCAGTCCCTTCCCAGAGGCAATTATCCCCCCACTGCTACTATAGGCACCATCTCTCCCTACTATACCTGCTATCCCACAGCCCCAGTCCCTTCCCAGAGGCTATTATCCCACTGCTACTATAGGCACCATCTCTCCCTACTATACCTGCTATCCCACAGCCCAGTCCCTTCCCAGAGGCTATTATCCCACTGCTACTATAGGCACCATCTCTCCCTACTATACCTGCTATCCCACAACCCCAGTCCCTTCCCAGAGGCTATTATCCCCCCACTGCTACTATAGGCACCATCTCTCCCTACTATACCTGCTATCCCACAGCCCCAGTCCCTTCCCAGAGGCTATTATCCCCCCACTGCTACTATAGGCACCATCTCTCCCTACTATACCTGCTATCCCACAGCCCCAGTCCCTTCCCAGAGGCTATTATCCCCCCACTGCTACTATAGGCACCATCTCTCCCTACTATACCTGCTATCCCACAGCCCCAGTCCCTTCCCAGAGGCTATTATCCCCCCACTGCTACTATAGGCACCATCTCTCCCTACTATACCTGCTATCCCACAGCCCCAGTCCCTTCCCAGAGGCTATTATCCCCCCACTGCTACTATAGGCACCATCTCTCCCTACTATACCTGCTATCCCACAGCCCCAGTCCCTTCCCAGAGGCTATTATCCCACTGCTACTATAGGCACCATCTCTCCCTACTATACCTGCTATCCCACAGCCCCAGTCCCTTCCCAGAGGCTATTATCCCCCCAATGCTACTATAGGCACCATCTCTCCCTACTATACCTGCTATCCCACAGCCCCAGTCCCTTCCCAGAGGCTATTATCCCCCCAATGCTACTATAGGCACCATCTCTCCCTACTATACCTGCTATCCCACAGCCACAGTCCCTTCCCAGAGGCTATTATCCCACTGCTACTATAGGCACCATCTCTCCCTACTATACCTGCTATCCCACAGCCCCAGTCCCTTCCCAGAGGCTATTATCCCCCCACTGCTACTATAGGCACCATCTCTCCCTACTATACCTGCTATCCCACAGCCACAGTCCCTTCCCAGAGGCTATTAAGTATAGTTTACCTATACTTTAAACAGCAAAGGAGCATTTAGTGCAGTCCATAACTCAGGAGACCTACTAGCCGGCCGGTACATTTAGTGTCTGTTCAGCAAATCAGAATAATCACTTAGACAGTCAGGGCTCCAGCTGAAATGTTATATCTCCCTAGAATTCATACTTTTGTGGTCGGTTATCTAATACATATGGTTTGAAGTTGGCAAGGACCTGAGGGAAATATCTGTAGGCAAAGTTATTGCCTTGGGGCATATAAATTCCATTTGCCAAGAGTGAAGGAGAGAGGTCACCATTTTTGGGTCACAGACTGTTTGAAAGGGCAGCAAGTATCAGTCAGGCTAGCCAGATGTATGAACTAGAGGATATAGAGTAGCGCTAGTCATACAACGTGGATAATTGGTTGCAGCGCTCTCACGGAATCGCCCCACCTTTAGTGAAACAACATAAGTAAAATAAGGTTCCCCTTAGGCCTAATAACATTAGAATGAAAAAGTCTTTGTCTTTATTAGTAAAACCATGAAAAGAAACCACTTTGCCTTCCGACACACAAAACAAAACCAATATAAAATCCATAAATACTACCAATTTGAAATCCTGTCAGGGGAGGAGGGACTAAAACACTGATGTCACAAATTGTAACAACTTCCCCACAGCTTACAGACAGCATGCAGGAACTACATAACCCACAATGCATTGCACTGGGATGTTCCTTTCCTTATTGACATCACGTGTGCAGCAGGGAATTGTGGGATTGGGAGGAGGCAGGCTGAGGGACAGGCGACTACTGTTACATTTTATTTGAGTCACAAAGTAGTCAGCCAATCAGCAGGGGAACAGGGGGCGGGGCTTAGGGAACTGTTTCAAACCAGATTATTAATCAATGTATATTGCAAAGTTGCTTGAATGTTTACTTTTCAAAAAGCTTAAATCGTGTTTGGGTGAAGTTCCCCTTTAACACACATTTCCCCCCTGAACACAGCAGAAAACTCTTCTAAATTCCCTTATCATGAATTCCCTCCTCCGCTTCATTATGTGTAATTAACAAGTAAATAGCATTAAAGATTTCATTGAGAGTTGCTCAGTGACCAGTAACTGCATCTGACATTTAATATAACACATTAATCAAAAAAAGTCACTAGCCTAATTTTCTCTAATTAGGCAATTACACCGACTATATATATATAACTAAAGGAATGATCACAGGTCATGTCTGAAGATCATTACCTTCTCTGGGTGTGGCCAATGTTTAACCCTTTCATGCCGCACACTTTTACATTGTGTATCTTTTCAGGAGCACATAAGCTGACTGCCTGAATTGTTTTTCTGTAATTCTACTTCTGTAACAAGATATAGGGCTCTGGATACCTTGAAATGCAAACATTATTTTTCCTAATATAGAGAAATATATTAGAAACATTTATGCATAAAAACAGCACTGATTTAGAAACATTCATGTCTCCTGAGTGCACCAATAACATATAAGTTTTATGAAGATTTCTCATTAAAATCTGTGTTTATTGATGAAGCTTTTGGAAAATCGCCTCAGAACTAGCAATTTACAGCATGTTTTCTCCCACATGTCCATAGGTATAAAGTTAAAACTTCGTAAATCTAAATGCCAAGGGTCTTCTGAACAGTTAGACACCCAACATGCTTAGGATTACTAACATATTTGACATGTATAGACCCCAAAATAAAATAGTGCTCATGACTTTTCATGGCTGACACTTAAGCTGTGAGAACACTTCACTGCCTGTGTTTTATATTTTGTAAAAGCCCCTAACATTAAGCTGAAAACGAAAATATTTTTTGTTTTTGGAAAGTAAACAGTCAACTTAGTTGAAACTAAATAAATAAGTCTTTCTACTCTAACATAAACCAAACAATCTACTGAAACAATCAATTCAAAGCAATTAAAATCAAAATTTTGCTTTTTGTAGAGTCTTGCTATTAGAATATTTGATGCAATATAAGGAATTTTAAAAAATCTTCCTTTTTTTTTAGATTTTATTGATAAACAGTCTATGGGAAAAAAAAAACATTTTGTCTAAAATTCAATTTTGGCAAAATGAAAAATAACCAAAACACTAATTATCATTATAGTGAAAGTAATTGAATTTGTGTAAAAATATTACATTTCAGTAATATTTACTTACCAGGTTCTGTGCCAGTATCAACAAACATTTCATTATCCATCAGTGTCAAAATTTCTTTGAAAATCAGTGGAAATATAACAGTTTACAGATAGGGTCCATAAGGATTTGCTTTACATTTATTTTTAACAGGGACTAAAGCTTGGCTGATAAATTTCCATAAATTTTGTACATGCAATAATTGCAAAAGCAACAAATGTAAGGCAGTTAGAATGTATATATTCTAGGAGGAGTTTCAGTATTCCCTGGCAGGAAAACGTTATTTATTGTTTCTAGAGAAAAGAAGTGAGACCACAGTGAGCAATTGGAATTGCTGGTAGGTTTCCAGAAAGCATTGTATGCTGCTTGGGAGTTGTACCAACCAACAAGAATCAAGGATAATAGCCTCTGGGAAGGGACTGGGGCTGTGGGATAGCAGGTATAGTAGGGAGAGATGGTGCCTATAGTAGCAGTGGGGGGATAATAGCCTCTGGGAAGGGACTGGGGCTGTGGGATAGCAGGTATAGTAGGGAGAGATGGTGCCTATAGTAGCAGTGGGGGGATAATAGCCTCTGGGAAGGGACTGGGGCTGTGGGATAGCAGGTATAGTAGGGAGAGATGGTGCCTATAGTAGCAGTGGGGGGATAATAGCCTCTGGGAAGGGACTGGGGCTGTGGGATAGCAGGTATAGTAGGGAGAGATGGTGCCTATAGTAGCAGTGGGGGGATAATAGCCTCTGGGAAGGGACTGGGGCTGTGGGATAGCAGGTATAGTAGGGAGAGATGGTGCCTATAGTAGCAGTGGGGGGATAATAGCCTCTGGGAAGGGACTGGGGCTGTGGGATAGCAGGTATAGTAGGGAGAGATGGTGCCTATAGTAGCAGTGGGGGGATAATAGCCACTGGGAAGGGACTGGGGCTGTGGGATAGCAGGTATAGTAGGGAGAGATGGTGCCTATAGTAGCAGTGGAGGGATAATAGCCTCTGGGAAGGGACTGGGGCTGTGGGATAGCAGGTATAGTAGGGAGAGATGGTGCCTATAGTAGCAGTGGGGGGATAATAGCCTCTGGGAAGGGACTGGGGCTGTGGGATAGCAGGTATAGTAGGGAGAGATGGTGCCTATAGTAGCAGTGGGGGGATAATAGCCTCTGGGAAGGGACTGGGGCTGTGGGATAGCAGGTATAGTAGGGAGAGATGGTGCCTATAGTAGCAGTGGGGGGATAATAGCCACTGGGAAGGGACTGGGGCTGTGGGATAGCAGGTATAGTAGGGAGAGATGGTGCCTATAGTAGCAGTGGAGGGATAATAGCCTCTGGGAAGGGACTGGGGCTGTGGGATAGCAGGTATAGTAGGGAGAGATGGTGCCTATAGTAGCAGTGGGGGGATAATAGCCTCTGGGAAGGGACTGGGGCTGTGGGATAGCAGGTATAGTAGGGAGAGATGGTGCCTATAGTAGCAGTGGGGGGATAATAGCCTCTGGGAAGGGACTGGGGCTGTGGGATAGCAGGTATAGTAGGGAGAGATGGTGCCTATAGTAGCAGTGGGGGGATAATAGCCTCTGGGAAGGGACTGGGGCTGTGGGATAGCAGGTATAGTAGGGAGAGATGGTGCCTATAGTAGCAGTGGGGGGATAATAGCCTCTGGGAAGGGACTGGGGCTGTGGGATAGCAGGTATAGTAGGGAGAGATGGTGCCTATAGTAGCAGTGGGGGGATAATAGCCTCTGGGAAGGGACTGGGGCTGTGGGATAGCAGGTATAGTAGGGAGAGATGGTGCCTATAGTAGCAGTGGGGGGATAATAGCCTCTGGGAAGGGACTGGGGCTGTGGGATAGCAGGTATAGTAGGGAGAGATGGTGCCTATAGTAGCAGTGGGGGGATAATAGCCTCTGGGAAGGGACTGGGGCTGTGGGATAGCAGGTATAGTAGGGAGAGATGGTGCCTATAGTAGCAGTGGGGGGATAATAGCCTCTGGGAAGGGACTGGGGCTGTGGGATAGCAGGTATAGTAGGGAGAGATGGTGCCTATAGTAGCAGTGGGGGGATAATAGCCTCTGGGAAGGGACTGGGGCTGTGGGATAGCAGGTATAGTAGGGAGAGATGGTGCCTATAGTAGCAGTGGGGGGATAATAGCCTCTGGGAAGGGACTGGGGCTGTGGGATAGCAGGTATAGTAGGGAGAGATGGTGCCTATAGTAGCAGTGGGGGGATAATAGCCTCTGGGAAGGGACTGGGGCTGTGGGATAGCAGGTATAGTAGGGAGAGATGGTGCCTATAGTAGCAGTGGGGGGATAATAGCCACTGGGAAGGGACTGGGGCTGTGGGATAGCAGGTATAGTAGGGAGAGATGGTGCCTATAGTAGCAGTGGAGGGATAATAGCCTCTGGGAAGGGACTGGGGCTGTGGGATAGCAGGTATAGTAGGGAGAGATGGTGCCTATAGTAGCAGTGGGTGGATAATAGTCTCTGGGAAGGGACTGGGGCTGTGGGATAGCAGGTATAGTAGGGAGAGATGGTGCCTATAGTAGCAGTGGGGGGATAATAGCCTCTGGGAAGGGACTGGGGCTGTGGGATAGCAGGTATAGTAGGGAGAGATGGTGCCTATAGTAGCAGTGGGGGGATAATAGCCTCTGGGAAGGGACTGGGGCTGTGGGATAGCAGGTATAGTAGGGAGAGATGGTGCCTATAGTAGCAGTGGGGGGATAATAGCCTCTGGGAAGGGACTGGGGCTGTGGGATAGCAGGTATAGTAGGGAGAGATGGTGCCTATAGTAGCAGTGGGGGGATAATAGCCTCTGGGAAGGGACTGGGGCTGTGGGATAGCAGGTATAGTAGGGAGAGATGGTGCCTATAGTAGCAGTGGGGGAATAATAGCCTCTGGGAAGGGACTGGGGCTGTGGGATAGCAGGTATAGTAGGGAGAGATGGTGCCTATAGTAGCAGTGGGGGGATAATAGCCTCTGGGAAGGGACTGGGGCTGTGGGATAGCAGGTATAGTAGGGAGAGATGGTGCCTATAGTAGCAGTGGGGGGATAATAGCCTCTGGGAAGGGACTGGGGCTGTGGGATAGCAGGTATAGTAGGGAGAGATGGTGCCTATAGTAGCAGTGGGGGGATAATAGCCTCTGGGAAGGGACTGGGGCTGTGGGATAGCAGGTATAGGTAGGGAGAGATGGTGCCTATAGTAGCAGTGGGGGGATAATAGCCTCTGGGAAGGGACTGGGGCTGTGGGATAGCAGGTATAGTAGGGAGAGATGGTGCCTATAGTAGCAGTGGGGGATAATAGCCTCTGGGAAGGGACTGGGGCTGTGGGATAGCAGGTATAGTAGGGAGAGATGGTGCCTATAGTAGCAGTGGGGGGATAATAGCCTCTGGGAAGGGACTGGGGCTGTGGGATAGCAGGTATAGTAGGGAGAGATGGTGCCTATAGTAGCAGTGGGGGGATAATAGCCTCTGGGAAGGGACTGGGGCTGTGGGATAGCAGGTATAGTAGGGAGAGATGGTGCCTATAGTAGCAGTGGGGGGATAATAGCCTCTGGGAAGGGACTGGGGCTGTGGGATAGCAGGTATAGTAGGGAGAGATGGTGCCTATAGTAGCAGTGGGGGGATAATAGCCTCTGGGAAGGGACTGGGGCTGTGGGATAGCAGGTATAGTAGGGAGAGATGGTGCCTATAGTAGCAGTGGGGGGATAATAGCCTCTGGGAAGGGACTGGGGCTGTGGGATAGCAGGTATAGTAGGGAGAGATGGTGCCTATAGTAGCAGTGGGGGGATAATAGCCTCTGGGAAGGGACTGGGGCTGTGGGATAGCAGGTATAGTAGGGAGAGATGGTGCCTATAGTAGCAGTGGGGGGATAATAGCCTCTGGGAAGGGACTGGGGCTGTGGGATAGCAGGTATAGTAGGGAGAGATGGTGCCTATAGTAGCAGTGGGGGGATAATAGCCTCTGGGAAGGGACTGGGGCTGTGGGATAGCAGGTATAGTAGGGAGAGATGGTGCCTATAGTAGCAGTGGGGGGATAATAGCCTCTGGGAAGGGACTGGGGCTGTGGGATAGCAGGTATAGTAGGGAGAGATGGTGCCTATAGTAGCAGTGGGGGGATAATAGCCTCTGGGAAGGGACTGGGGCTGTGGGATAGCAGGTATAGTAGGGAGAGATGGTGCCTATAGTAGCAGTGGGGGGATAATAGCCTCTGGGAAGGGACTGGGGCTGTGGGATAGCAGGTATAGTAGGGAGAGATGGTGCCTATAGTAGCAGTGGGGGGATAATAGCCTCTGGGAAGGGACTGGGGCTGTGGGATAGCAGGTATAGTAGGGAGAGATGGTGCCTATAGTAGCAGTGGGGGATAATAGCCTCTGGGAAGGGACTGGGGCTGTGGGATAGCAGGTATAGTAGGGAGAGATGGTGCCTATAGTAGCAGTGGGGGATAATAGCCTCTGGGAAGGGACTGGGGCTGTGGGATAGCAGGTATAGTAGGGAGAGATGGTGCCTATAGTAGCAGTGGGGGATAATAGCCTCTGGGAAGGGACTGGGGCTGTGGGATAGCAGGTATAGTAGGGAGAGATGGTGCCTATAGTAGCAGTGGGGGATAATAGCCTCTGGGAAGGGACTGGGGCTGTGGGATAGCAGGTATAGTAGGGAGAGATGGTGCCCTATAGTAGCAGTGGGGGGATAATAGCCTCTGGGAAGGGACTGGGGCTGTGGGATAGCAGGTATAGTAGGGAGAGATGGTGCCTATAGTAGCAGTGGGGGGATAATAGCCTCTGGGAAGGGACTGGGGCTGTGGATAGCAGGTATAGTAGGGAGAGATGGTGCCTATAGTAGCAGTGGGGGGATAATAGCCTCTGGGAAGGGACTGGGGCTGTGGGATAGCAGGTATAGTAGGGAGAGATGGTGCCTATAGTAGCAGTGGGGGATAATAGCCTCTGGGAAGGGACTGGGCGCTGTGGGATAGCAGGTATAGTAGGGAGAGATGGTGCCTATAGTAGCAGTGGGGGGATAATAGCCTCTGGAAGGGACTGGGGCTGTGGGATAGCAGGTATAGTAGGGAGAGATGGTGCCTATAGTAGCAGTGGGGAGGATAAAGCCTCTGGGAAGGGACTGGGGCTGTGGATAGCAGGTATAGTAGGGAGAGATGGTGCCTATAGTAGCAGTGGGGGGATAATAGCTCTGGGAAGGGACTGGGGCTGTGGGATAGCAGGTATAGTAGGGAGAGATGGTGCCTATAGTTAGCAGTGGGGGATAATAGCCTCTGGGAAGGGACTGGGGCTGTGGGATAGCAGGTATAGTAGGGAGAGATGGTGCCTATAGTAGCAGTGGGGGATAATAGCCTCTGGGAAGGGACTGGGGCTGTGGGATAGCAGGTATAGTAGGGAGAGATGGTGCCTATAGTAGCAGTGGGGGGATAATAGCCTCTGGGAAGGGACTGGGGCTGTGGGATAGCAGGTATAGTAGGGAGAGATGGTGCCTATAGTAGCAGTGGGGGATAATAGCCTCTGGGAAGGGACTGGGGCTGTGGGATAGCAGGTATAGTAGGGAGAGATGGTGCCTATAGTAGCAGTGGGGGGATAATAGCCTCTGGGAAGGGACTGGGGCTGTGGGATAGCAGGTATAGTAGGGAGAGATGGTGCCTATAGTAGCAGTGGGGGGATAATAGCCTCTGGGAAGGGACTGGGGCTGTGGGATAGCAGGTATAGTAGGGAGAGATGGTGCCTATAGTAGCAGTGGGGGGATAATAGCCTCTGGGAAGGGACTGGGGCTGTGGGATAGCAGGTATAGTAGGGAGAGATGGTGCCTATAGTAGCAGTGGGGGATAATAGCCTCTGGGAAGGGACTGGGGCTGTGGGATAGCAGGTATAGTAGGGAGAGATGGTGCCTATAGTAGCAGTGGGGGGATAATAGCCTCTGGGAAGGGACTGGGGCTGTGGGATAGCAGGTATAGTAGGGAGAGATGGTGCCTATAGTAGCAGTGGGGGGATAATAGCCTCTGGGAAGGGACTGGGGCTGTGGGATAGCAGGTATAGTAGGGAGAGATGGTGCCTATAGTAGCAGTGGGGGGATAATAGCCTCTGGGAAGGGACTGGGGCTGTGGGATAGCAGGTATAGTAGGGCAAGGGGTTTAATAACAAGTATCAACAACAAGTGAAGGGCCACACTTGCCTTTCCTTACTTTATATTAATACAGTAGCCTCTGCAAGTCCTGCTTAGTCACGGGCCCCTTGTCCAATAGAAATGGCTCTCACACACACACACACACACACACACATATACACACATATATACAATCGCTCACTGACCCTCAGTTGAAATTACTGCAATTTCAGGTAATTGTGAGAGAAGATGGATTTTCCCCCCCAGCTGCCTAATCTGAGTGAAAGATCAGTGACCCACAAAGCGCAGTTGGAGAGCCCAGTAATTGCAAACCCTGAACCGCACTGCCCTCCCGGTGCCATCAAACATTCCTCAAATACCCGTCATGTGCGGCCGCCATTGCCATTAAATACATGAAGGGGGGGGGGCAATTAATGAATGTGCTATGGGATTCTGTAATACTAATGATGGGTAAATGTATGTACTGGAGATTTGTGTTAAACACTGTGCTGTGTCCTTGCTGGTCTAACATGAACAATGTTTGTGTTTAAAGGGAAAGTATATCTAATGTATAAGTAGCCTTTTATAGTAGCCAGTTATATATTAAAGCAACAGTAATCTACTGTATAAGGGTGGGGCTTATTCTATGCTCAGGATATTCCGTCTGTATATTTTTAAATCCCATCACTGCGATTTTATTTTAGAGAGTCTGTCCATATAATAAGCTTTTTATATGTTTTTAAAGGGGAAATTTACCTTTAAACTCAAGTCAGTGGGTAGTTTTAGCCTTTTAGCCAGTGGGTAGTTTTAGGCTATTTATCAGGTCTGTGCCGGGGAAGGTATTTATAGTGCACGGCCTATATGATTGGTTATTAAATCCAAGGGGGAATTTTCTAAGCAGGGGGGGCGGAATGGTATATAGGAAGGGAGAAATGAGCTGGCAGGGGGGTTGAACTTGGGACGTACAGGCCTAATTAAAGGCCACAGGGCCTGAAACGTTGTTATTTTTCTTTATTCGCAGTGAATAAATACACACTTTAAAAAAAAAATGCTCTTCCTTTGACTTAACTTGAAGGTTAACTTCCCCTTTAAAGTAAATGGAAGTCAAATGCTACTTGTGAAAGATATATTCTTCCCTTTTATTTTTTTAAATATCAAAGAGGTCAGCCCTGCATTGGCGCCCAATGCATCCCGGGCTCTGTTTGGTATCTAAATGGTTAAACTCTGCGGAGGCATGTGGCTAGTAGTTTCACCTTCATGGCTAGTACACATGTCATTATTAGTTCCCATGCACAAGGGCACTCGGACACGAGGGTCCCTCCGGCCTTTCTAGTGCCCTCCGGCGGCGGCTGGACTAAACTCCCGGCCCGTGGAAAAGGATTCTGGAGAGTTGGGCCGCCACCGGGGGGCGCCAGTCTGGGGTCTCCTTACGCTCAGTAGCAGGGGGTTTGGGGTAATCTCACTCCATTGATGCATGACTCACAGGCTTCATTCATGTCTCCATGTGTGTGTAGAAACATTGCAAAGCAAGCATTCCTAGAGAGTTTGCAGGACAACCTCATTGAGATGGACATTCTCCCCACCTCCCGACATGACGGTGCTTACAATGATGGGTATGTGACACATCCTATTGATTGTGCCCCATTTTGCATGATTTCACCCTTCCTCCCCCTTTATCTGATCCTGACATGCTGTGTTTTGTTCCTTCCGAGCGCTGATGCCGGCGGGTTAGAACCGCTGATATATAAGGAGGCTTCTGGGTGCCCAGAGCATGCCTTCTGTGTATGGTTGGATTTATACGTATAGGTAGGAGCTGCCATATTGTTTGCCTTAGACAGTATAAAGGTTGTTTGCGGGTGGGACGGCAGTGTTCAAAGTGCAAAATGTAGCCATTTTTTTTTTGCACCTTGTTCCCTGCCTGCCTGTCCTATTGAATTGTCCCAGCCCACCCCCATGAATACAGTGCTATGTGTGTTTGGCGACACTGTATTCATGAGGGGTGGAAGGCTGATCACCTACGTAAGTGGTGGTAGATACAGGCGGCAACCAGACCCTGAGCTTAATGCCCAATCGATATCTGGCCAGTTTCATGCCAGATGTTGGTCGGGCAGGCCCGTCGTTAGTGCCCATAAACGGGCCAATAAACTGCCTACAAGGGTCCCATCAGCTGAGACATTGGCTCTCCCACAGTTGATAAAGTGCCCGAAAATACTTTAGCCATTGGCATCACATTTGCCTCCCCCCATAGGCAAACAGAATGGCAGAGTAACTCCCAGCGTAACTCCCAGCCTAACTCCCAGCGTAACTCCCAGCCTAACTCCCAGCCTAACTCCCAGCCTAACTCCCAGCGTAACTCCCAGCCTTACTCCCAGCCTAACTCCCAGCGTAACTCCCAGCCTAACTCCCAGCCTAACTCCCAGCCTAACTCCCAGCCTAACTCCCAGCGTAACTCCCAGCGTAACTCCCAGCGTAACTCCCAGCCTAACTCCCAGCGTAACTCCCAGCGTAACTCCCAGCGTAACTCCCAGCCTAACTCCCAGCGTAACTCCCAGCGTAACTCCCAGCCTAACTCCCAGCGTAACTCCCAGCGTAACTCCCAGCGTAACTCCCAGCCTAACCCCCAGCGTAACTCCCAGCCTAACTCCCAGCGTAACTCCCAGCGTAACTCCCAGCCTAACTCCCAGCGTAACTCCCAGCGTAACTCCCAGCGTAACTCCCAGCGTAACTCCTAGCGTAACTCCCAGCGCAACTCCCAGCGCAACTCCCAGCCTAACTCCCAGCCTAACTCCCAGCTTAACTCCCAGCGTAACTCCCAGCATGCAGTTTGCACAAAGTTAACTGCAGTCTCATCACTAAATGAAGACCCCACTGTCACACAGACTCACAGTATTCTACAGACGCTCTATTTCCAGCCCACGACACATTCCGTCGGTAAGAGTTCCTGGTATTATCTGGAATGTGTAGGGGCCCCTCCAGTGCCACAAGGTGCGAGTCCCCCCCAGCCGGCCGCTCAGTGTCCTCCTATCAGTTATATTCCTACTTGACCTTGAAAGGCAGTTGGAGAAGCAACGTGATACGTGTTACTCTCCTGCGACTCCGTAGGCCCCTGTCAGTCGGTGGAACCCCCCGGTGATGCATGAGGGAGTAAATGCGATGCTTTATTTCAGCAACAACCAAATGATTTGCCCTTAAAGGAGAACTAAACCTCAGCAAGGGCAAGAAATGCTACACTGTGTTTTAAGCTTCTGTACCTGCCCAAGGCAACCACAGCCCCTTTAGTAGGGAATTTCTGTGCCCCCAAAGCTACCCACAGTAGCCCCCCATCTTGCTCTGGGCTACTGTCACCTACCTGAGCTTAGGGATCCACAGTATATATAAAATATAATCCACAAGGAGACCGGAAACCCATTATCCAGAAAGCTCCAAATTACAGAAATTTTACTCCGTTTTAATCAAATAATTCAGAATTTTAAAAATGATTTCCTTTTTCTCTGTAATAATAAAACAGTACCTGTACTTGATCCCAACTAAGATATAATTACCCCTTATTGGGGCAGAACAGCCCTATTGGGTTTATTTCATGGTTAAATGATTCCCTTTTCTCTGTAATAATAAAACAGTACCTGTACTTGATCCCAACTAAGATATAATTACCCCTTATTGGGGGCAGAACAGCCCTATTGGGTTTATTTAATGGTTAAATGATTCCCTTTTCTCTGTAATAATAAAACAGTACCTGTACTTGATCCCAACTAAGATATAATTACCCCTTATTGGGGGCAGAACAGCCCTATTGGGTTTATTTAATGGTTAAATGATTCCCTTTTCTCTGTAATAATAAAACAGTACCTGTACTTGATCCCAACTAAGATATAATTACCCCTTATTGGGGGCAGAACAGCCCTATTGGGTTTAATTAATGTTTTATTGATTTTTTAGTAGACTTAAGGTATGGAGATCCAAATTACATAAAGACCCCTTATCTGGAATACCCTTGGTCCCGAGCATTCTGGATAACGGGTCCTATACCTGTATTAATTAAGATTCACATTACTTAGAAACTAGGGTATTCTCCATCTAAATTAATAATCAGCATTCACAGCTTCTATGACTGATACAGAGGCTTAGCCCACTGAGCACGTGCAGTGCCACTGACACTCATATGATGGCCTGACCAGATCCAAGATGGGCAGCTGCTGTAGGTAACTTTACCGTTATAGTTCTGCTGAATCTCCAGGCTGGTACAGTAAGTCCAGTATATAAAATACAGCATTTCTACTCACATTATTTTTGTATGGTTTTAGTTCTCCTTTAAAAAGTGAGTCCAGTTCATGTGATCTGTGTTACAAAAAGTAAAATAAAATGTCCCCTTCCCGTTGGTGGAAGGGCTTTCAGCTGTAGGCAAATACCAAACGACCGTGCAGTATCGGTATTGGATGGATTATCCTTTGTGTATATAGTGCCGCCATGTTGGCTGACTTGGTTGTTCTTCTTCTTGTAGGCATTTTCTGTTTAAGCCTGGAGGTACCTCCCCGCTGTTCTGCACCACGTCGCCCGGGTACCCCCTCACATCCAGCACCGTGTACTCTCCCCCTCCGAGGCCGCTCCCTCGCAGCACCTTCTCCCGGCCGGCCTTTAACCTGAAGAAGCCGTACAAATACTGCAACTGGAAATGTGCCGCCCTGAGCGCCATCATCATCTCCGTCACTCTGGTGATCCTCCTGGCCTACTTCATTGGTAAGGGTGCAACCTGCAATTCTACATGCTGGGACTTATGGTCAGGCTTGGCCACTGCCCGTTACTGAGGGGTCCTGCCAGGGAATGGGTAGGAAGATGGTGGGAGTTATAGATCACCGCTAGGGACAGGATTACACGTAAAGCGGTAGTTTACCTTTAAAACTTTTTAGGGGTTATGTAATAAAAGGCACTAAGTTCAGGGTAGAACGGGCCACCGGGACCCAGACCCGACCCTTGCTGGCACTCGCCCTGCCTACCGTTCCTCCCCTGACGCATTAAACTTATACGTGCTCACAGGAGGACGTCGGGTGAAGGACCCTGCAGGAGTTAGGGAGGTTCAGCTGGGGCCCCTGCGGGGGATGGGGGGAAGGGGGTGGAGTTAGGGAGTGCTGGGGATGCAGCCGGTGGGGGCACCTGCAGGGCCCCAAGGGCAGCAGCTCCGGTGGGCCCTGCACCCCCTAGTCCCAACCTGACTAAGTTTGCCCAGGAGCAGAAACCTATAGCAACCAATCAGCAGGTAGCATATTCTGACCACCTTTTAAAAAGCAAGCATCTTATTGGTTGCTATGGGTTCCTGCTCCTGGGCAAATTTAGTGCCTTCAATTACATATGGAGGGGTATGTTATAGAATGAGCAATTCTTAGCAACATTTCAATTGGTCTTATTTATATTTTTATATTATATAAAAATATAAATAAATATATTTATATTTATATAGTTTGATTATTTGCCTTCTTTCAACTCATTTTTAAATAGGGGGGGGGGGTCACTGACACTGGAAGCCAAAAAATCTGTTGCTCTGTGAGGCTACAAATGAGGCTAGGGTCATTTGGACCCTAGCAACCAGATAGCTGCTAAAATTCCAAACTGGAGAGCTGCTGAACAAAAAGCTTAATAATTCACAAACCACAAAGAATAACAAAAATGAAGACCAATTGCAAAGTGTCCCAGAATAGCCCTCTGTACATCATACTGAAAGTTAATTTATGTGTTATAAAGCCTTAGAAATCACCTTATCAGTGATGTCATCAGTTATAACTGGTGATGTCATGCATCCTTTCCCACGTATAAAGCCAAAATCCATCCCTTTGGGTCCATCTCTTTGTTATCAGTATCTTAAGTGAAATTACGTGACCCAAATATCCAGATGTTGCTGAATAACCAGTCGCTCGAGAGATCGCAAGATACCCGACCACTCTGGCCAAGTTGAACTCACGTAATTACCCCCGATAATTGGTCTTTTCTAAAGGAGCCATGAATTATTCAAACTCAAATTAATCTCTTCGGCTCTGCGCAAACATATTTAACAAAGAGTCTAACTGATCTAATCAACAAGAGGGGGGGGGGGGAAGATATTTAATTAGATTTTGATGAAAAATTGTGTTTAATTTATTGCGCAATCAATTATTAAGTACAGCGATGGGGAGAGCCGGCTGGGTTTACTAATTAACTCATTTAAAAATTATGAATAACCTTTCGCTGTGTAATTAGTTCCTACGTCCTGCCACGTTAGCGTTAGGCCATACTAACTGCAATGAGCTTAATAGAAATAAAGGCTGGACTTACTTATTCTTTAAACTGAGAATCACTGAGGAACGGCCATTTTCTCTACTTCCTGTTGGGATGTTTCCAGTGACTTACTTCCTGTCCTGCTGATTGATCTACTTCCCCTTGGAATGTTCCCAGTGGTTTCAATTAAAAGTAATTGGGGAACAGCCATGTTTGCCGTGCCTTGCTTACTGCCTTGCTACTTTATCTACTTCCTGTTGAGATGTTTCCAGTGACTTACTTCCTGTCCTGCTGATTGATCTACTTCCCCTTGGAATGTTCTCAGTGGTTTCAATTAAAAGTAACTGGGGAACAGCCATGTTTGCTGTGCCTTGCTTTCCTGCCTTGCTACTTGATCTACTTCCTGTTGGGATGTTTCCAGTGACTTACTTCCTGCACTGCTGATTGATTTACTTCCTGTTGGAATGCTCTCAGTGACTTACATCCTGCACTGCTGATTGATTTACTTCATGTTGGAATGCTCTCAGTGGTTTTCTTTGAAAGTAACTGAGGAGCAACCAAGTTTTCTGTGCCTTGCTTCCTTCCTTGCTACTTGATCTACTTCCTGTTGGAAAGTTTCCAGTGATTTATTTCCTGCCATGCTGGTTGATTTACTTCCTGTTGGAATGTTCTCAGTGACTTACATCCTGCACTGCTGATTGATTTACTTCCTGTTGGAATGCTCTCGGTGGTTTTCTTTGAAAGTAACTGAGGAGCAACCAAGTTTTCTGTTGCTTCCTTCCTTCCTTGCTATTTGATCTACTTCCTGTTGGGATGTTTCCAGTAACTTACTTCCTGCACTGCTGATTGATTTACTTCCTGTGAGAATGCTCTCAGTGGTTTTCTTTGAAAGTAACTGAGGAGCAACCAAGTTTTCTGTGCCTTGCTTCCTTCCTTGCTATTTGATCTACTTCCTGTTGGGGTGTTTCCTGTGACTTACTTCCTGCACTGCTGATTGATTTACTTCCTGTTAGAATGCTCTCAGTGGTTTTCTTTGAAAGTAACTGAGGAGCAACCAAGTTTTCTGTGCCTTGCTTCCTACCTTGCTGCTTGATCTACTTCCCGTTGGAAAGTTTCCAGTGATTTATTTCCTGCCCTGCTGATTGATTTACTTCCTGTTGGCATGTTCTCAGTGAGTTAGTTCTTGTCTCACTGCTTGATTTACTTCCTGGTGGAATTATCTGGGTGGATTACTGATTGATTTACTTCTTTTACCTGTTGGAACGTTTTTAGTTACTTAATTCCTGCCTTGATGATTCCGTTCCTGTCCGAAGGTTCTCCATCAGTTACTTCCTGTGCCACTGTCTGATTTACTTCCTGTTGGAATCTTACAAGCAGCATCTTCCTGCTCATTGCTTGATGAAAGGGAAAAATAACCCCCTTTTTGACATTCGGTTGGGCTCACTGTATGTACAATATCTGCCAAATAGAAATCTATATGTATTTTTGTTTACACAGATATACCTAATCCCACAGACTGAGAGGAAAACAATGATTTTCTGACTCGTAGGAACCATTTTTCAACCTTTCTTTCACCTCATTCCATTTTGAATTGATGGATACTGGATTTGAAGTCACTCTGCTTTCCGGAGATTCTGGGCACCACCCACCATGGAAAGGAGAGGAAGTTCAAGTCCCAGAATCCTGGGAGGGGTTAGGAAGTGGTTCCTACGAGTCAAAGGAAGCCTAATGCTTTTCTCTCAATCAGTAGAATTATGTATGTAAACATATAAATATATACTAATTGTAGAAGGTTTAGGTGTTTATACCAAGGGGGTATTTTTTCCTATAACTTCCTGTTGGAATGTTCTCAGTTACTTACTTCCTACCCCACTGCTTGATTTACTTCCTGTTGCAGTATTCTCAGTGGCTTACTTCCTGTCCTGCTGCTTCTTTAACTTCCTGTTGGGACAGATATTGTCTTTCTTGGCTCTAGGATTGTGGTTCCCAGATTGTGGCCCCATTAGAGGTGGGTTTAGAGCCTTGGTTGGGGGGTCCAACAACCACCGCTGTAGCTATTGGTGCTATTTACAGCATGGAGTCCTATTTCTTTGCTCTAAGGCCCCACATTTAGACCAACACCCTGACCTTACCCATTATTAGATTTGCAAGTAAGGTCTCTACAGGCTGCAGTGCTGTTAAGGCAGAAACCTCAAGCCCTTCAGAACAGCCTCTCTGTGCAAAGAGGAAAATGCAAGGCCATTATTTTTTATTTTTACCATTTTAGTATAATGTATATTCTGTGTTTTACGTAATATCCAAAAAGGAGAGAAAGCTGCCAGTGCAGAATTTCAGAACAACTGGTGACCAATTATGATAAGAGGAACAGCCCCCTAAGTTTGCTCATAGCCTGTACAGAGAGATACCATAAAACTATGGCACATAGGGATTCCCCTGTACTAAGCACAATTCAGCAGGAACAGCCCCCTAAGTTTGCTCATAGCCTGTACAGAGAGATACCATAAAACTATGGCACATAGGGATTCCCCTGTACTAAGCACAATTCAGCAGGAACAGCCCCCTAAGTTTGCTCATAGCCTGTACAGAGAGATACCATAAAACTATGGCACATAGGGATTCCCCTGTACTAAGCACAATTCAGCAGGAACAGCCCCCTAAGTTTGCCCATAGCCTGTACAGAGAGATACCATAAAAGTATGGCACATAGGGATTCCCCTGTACTAAGCACAATTCAGCAGGAACAGCCCCCAATATAAATAGTTTGGGCCCAGGGACAATGCCATCTCTTCCCTATAATAAAACCAGCCCTAGGGACCATGCCATATGTTGGCTCGCCTCACCGCCGCTGGTTAAATAAGTCATCAAGGACTTCATCTGCTCCTTAGCAGTTCTGCCCCATTAGGTTTCTTGCTGGACACATATAAAAATTAACTCTGAAAAGCTCCATTGAGTCCCTGCGCGTCGCCGGCGCCGTTGCTAATCTTCCTTTCGAGAGCACAAATCACCAGGAATGGGCCCAACATGCCACAATTATATCTCATCAGAAGTCGCGGAGTCGTCCCACGGCGTCCCAGCCCCCGGATTGGTTTCAGTTTTCCGACATCGTCTGCCCTCATTCTCCTAATTATAAGCAATGCCCAAGTGGGGCCGACCCATGTATATATATATATATACAAATTAAATCTTCGTTATAAGGATCTTCAGGGCCACGCAGTAATTGACTTTTCCTAGTTGCTAATAAATAGAATACAGGCAGTGTCAGAGGCAGGAAGGGGCTGTTTTACATGGATTTCTGATTGGCTTTGCGCTCTAATTAATGGCGTCTCTTGGGCACAGAATTGCACTTTGCCCCCTGTATAACAAAGTGCCAGGCTTGTAGGTTTCATGCAATAAATACAAGCTCCGCGCACAGAACTCATTATGTGGCATTAGCTCAGCAGCTTCTCTCTGCCCCCGTCCTATTCCAACGCCCAATTGTGTCCAATGAAACAACAGCCAATTATATGGCTCTTATTAAAGCCTTAAGGGCCACATGGAGTCATGTGATTATTTGGAGGCACCAGAGTATCATGGCGGCTTTGTTGGAAGGTGGGCAGTGGTTGGGGCCACAGAGAAACACTCAGAGCAACTGCTGATTTAAATCCTTTGTACCAACCAGGCTTCCGTACCTCAGGGGCAGCTCTTATATGTGGCAGGCTTACCTGAGGGTTTGGAACTGATGGGGGTGCTGAGATGTGATGTGTCCGTGCGTCATGCTTCCATCTAGGATAGAATGTGAGGGAGGTTTTTTCTGTGGCCCTTTTGGACTGCATTTATTTTTGTGGAAAAATATGGAGGTATCTTTTTTTTTTTTGAGGGTAACTTCTTGACTACATATGGGGGTATATTTTTGCCTGATAACACATTGGGGTGGGTTCTGCTGGCTCACACATGGGGGTACCATTCTGCTGGCTCACACACAGGGGGGTACCATTCTGCTGGCTCACACATGGGGGGGTACCATTCTGCTGGCTCACACATGGGGGTACCATTCTGCTGGCTCACACATGGGGGGTACCATTCTGCTGGCTCACACATGGGGGTACATTCTGCTGGCTCACACATGGGGGGGGTACCATTCTGCTGGCTCACACATGGGGGGTACCATTCTGCTGGCTCACACATGGGGGGTACCATTCTGCTGGCTCACACATGGGGGGTACCATTCTGCTGGCTCACACATGGGGGGTACCATTCTGCTGGCTCACACATGGGGGTACCATTCCTGCTGGCTCACACATGGGGGGGTACCCATTCTGCTGGCTCACACATGGGGGTACCATTCTGCTGGCTCACACATGGGGGGTACCATTCTGCTGGCTCACACATGGGGGGGTACCATTTCTGCTGGCTCACACATGGGGGGGTACCATTCTGCTGGCTCACACATGGGGGGTACCATTCTGCTGGGCTCACACATGGGGGGTACCATTCTGCTGGCTCACACATGGGGGTACCATTCTGCTGGCTCACACCATGGGGGGGTACCATTCTGCTGGCTCACACATGGGGGGGTACCATTCTGCTGGCTCACACATGGGGGTACCATTCTGCTGGCTCACACATGGGGGTACCATTCTGCTGGCTCACACATGGGGGGTACCATTCTGCTGGCTCACACATGGGGGGGTACCATTCTGCTGGCTCACATCATGGGGGGTACCATTCTGCTGGCTCACACAGGGGGGGTACCATTCTGCTGGCTCACATCACGGGGGGTACGCATTCTGCTGGCTCACACACATGGGGGTACCATTCTGCTGGCCTCACACATGGGGGGGTACCATTCTGCTGGCTCACACATGGGGGGGTACCATTCCTGCTGGCTCACACATGGGGGGGTACCATTCTGCTGGCTCACACATGGGGGGTACCACTCTGCTGGCTCACACATGGGGGTACCATTCTGCTGACTCACACATGGGGTACCATTCTGCTGGCTCACACACAGGGGGGTACCATTCTGCTGGCTCACACATGGGGGTACCATTCTGCTGGCTCACACACAGGGGGTACCATTCTGCTGGCTCACAACACAAGGGGGGGTACCATTCTGCTGGCTCACCATGGGGGGTACCATTTGCTGGCTCACACATGGGGGTACCATTCTGCTGGCTCACACATGGGGGTACCATTCTGCTGGCTCACACATGGGGGTACCATTCTGCTGGCTCACACATGGGGGTACCATTCTGCTGGCTCACACATGGGGGTACCATTCTGCTGGCTCAACACAGGGGGGTACCATTCTGCTGGCTCACACATGGGGGTACCATTCTGCTGGCTCACACATGGGGGTACCATTCTGCTGGCTCACACATGGGGGTACCATTCTGCTGGCTCACACATGGGGGGGTACCATTCTGCTGGCTCACACATGGGGGTACCATTCTGCTGACTCACACAGGGGGGTACCATTCTGCTGGCTCACACAGGGGGGTACCATTCTGCTGGCTCACACATGGGGGTACCATTCCTGCTGGCTCACACATGGGGGTACCATTCTGCTGGCTCACACATGGGGGGTACCATTCTGCTGCTCACACATGGGGGGTACCACTTCTGCTGGCTCACCAATGGGGGTACATTCTGCTGACTCACACAATGGGGGGTACCATTCTGCTGGCTCACACAGGGGGGTACCATTCTGCTGGCTCACACATGGGGGTACCATTCTGCTGGCTCACACACAGGGGGGGTACATTCTGCTGGCTCACACACAGGGGGGTACATTCTGCTGGCTCACACATGGGGGTACCATTCTGCTGGCTCACAACATGGGGGTACCATTCTGCTGGCTCACACATGGGGGTACCATTCTGCTGGCTCACACATGGGTGGTACCATTCTGCTGGCTCACACATGGGGGTACCATTCTGCTGGCTTCACACATGGGGGTACCATTCCGCTTGGCCTCACACACAGGGGGGTGTACCAATTCTGCTTGGCTTCACACATGGGGGTACCATTCTGCTGGCTCACACATGGGGGTACCTATTCTGCTTGGCTCCACATGGGGGTACCACTTCTGGCTGGCTCACGACATGGGGGGTACCATTCTGCTGGCTCACCATGGGGGTACCATTCTGCGACTGCATATTCAGGGGGGTAACCATTCTGCTTGCTCCACACAGGGGGGTACCATTCCTGCTGGCTTCACACATGGGGGTACCATTCTGCTGGCTCACACATGGGGGGGTACCATTCTGCTGGCTCACACATGGGGGTACCATTCTGCTGGCTCACACATGGGGGTACCATTCTGCTGGCTCACACATGGGGGTACCATTCTGCTGGCTCACACAGGGGGTACCATTCTGCTGGCTCACACAGGGGTGTCTCTTTGTGTTACACGACAAGGGAAGGCAAGGAACACACCGGACTCCATGCCTGCTGTGTATAAATGAAGACTTGGGAGGGCACCATCATGTCCTTGTGCTTGAGAAGTGACAGAATCCCGGCAGCTGTTGGCCTGCCCTCCACTTTCCCAATCAGTCCCTTAATTTCACACTCTGTAATTGATTTGTTTGGTTATTTATTACACACTCACCTCTCCGGCCTGGGAAAGTCGAGCATCTAATGCGAGGCTGCCAACGTGCTTCACAGATTTCTGCTGACCAGGGTGAATTCTGGGGGCCCCCATGCTCCGCTGAGCACGTCCTGTCCATTTTCTCTCCCCGGCTATCTATCAAGATCATCTGCCTGTGTTTGCTAAACTCCTTTACTTTATCAAGATGTCCCAGGAGGTGGCCATTTTCTTGACCTTGCGAATAACTGTCTTTGTGAATCTTTAGCATCCATTGGCTTTTGTCTGTTTTTCTATAAAAGCTTGTGTTCCCTATAATAGGAGCAATAGGGGTTGCCTTCCCCTTTAATTGTTAAACAACAGAGCTTTCAGTAGGGCAGGGCTAGGAGGGTCCTGGTTTCTCAGCAGCTGTTGAGGAAAACACAGATACAAGTACAAAGGACATATTACTTTGTGTAACAGTTGTTAGATCTATTGAGAATATACATCATGGAGATACAACCAGTGGCCCTCCAGTTGTTCCTAACTGGCACAACCAGGTGGGGTGCAAATCAGCCTAATGGGGGCCCAACCTGAAGGCCAGTTAGGCTGAGATTTTGGAGGTTACTGCTTATATAGTGTCCTACATAATCGTGGTCCTTTAGTGACAATAACAAACATATCTTCATATATCTTGTTATTGGTCCTATGTTGGACTATATAGGGGAACCCATAAATCTCCCTGGAACAAACTCAAGCAGATACAACTTGTGCAACCCTCACAGTATCATGGATTTACAGTTCATTCAATACGTTTCCATTGTATTTGTAAGAGAGAGGGCAAGAGAGACCCCCCCCCCCCCAATGTATGGGAAATTAACCTATTTGTCATTGGTGGAAGACCTTGTCAATCCATCTCGGTCTGTTTGATTGGTGGTGGTGACTCTTCAGTCCTCTCCGTAAGGGGAAATTTAGCTGCAGCTAACCTTCTATTCCATTGGGTTATGGCCAGAAAGCTGTAGGCCAGTGATCACCAACCAGTGGCTTGTGAGCACCATGTTGCTCCCCAACCCCTTGGATGTTCTCTCAGTGGCCTCAAAGCAGGGGCTTATTTTTGAACTCTTTTGGGCAAGTTTTGGTTGCATAAAAACCAGGAGTACTGCCAAACAGGGTCTCATTTAGGCTGTCAGTCCACAGAGGGGCTGCCTAATAGCCAATCAGAGACCCTATTTGTAACCCCAGGAACATTTTCCATGCTTGTGTTCCTCTCCAACTCTGAATGTGGCTCTTGGGTAAAAAAGGTTGGGGATCCCTGCTATAGGCATATGGACTATGTATATACAGACAGTGGCAGAGCAGTTCTATTACTTGCTCAATACAAATGTACCCTATGGTAAAATACCTCCCAGAAGATCTTGCCCCTTCTGGTCTCTCCATCTACTTATCTCCAGCATCTTGCTGTCTTTCCATCTGATAAAGCAGAATGAAATATAAAACCATTGTTGGGGGTTTCATTTAGTTGGTACCCACTAAACCAAATGGCTATAATCGTTTGCCCCAGGCTGCTGCATGTCTCCTTCCCAGGCACTATTGCACCACCCCAGCAGGGGCATATTCACCGAATGCTTCTGGCAAGTTCACTATACTGCCCATTCTGAGAAGAAGACACAACTTGGTGGCCCTCTACCCAAGGACAGTATGTTTTATATAAAAGATGGGCACTCTCCTGTGAAATGCCATTTCTGTCCATGGAACCCTGCCTCAGCAGGGGCAGATGGTAACATTAAGATCTTGAGCAGGAATCCCCAACCTTTCTTACTCGGGAGCCACAGTCAAATGTAAAAAGACTTGGGGAGCAACACAAGCACCATAAAAGTTCATGGAGGAGCCAAATAAGGGCTGTGATTGGCTATTAGGGGCCTCTATGCACCCTATCAGCTTACAGGGGCTTTATTTGGTAGGAAATCTTGTTTTTATTCAACCAAAACTTGCCCCCAAGTCAGGAATTCAAAAATAACTCCCTGGTTTGGGGGCACTGAGAGCAACACCCAAGGGGTTGGGGAGCAACATGTTACCCCTGAGCCACTGGTTGGGAATCACTGCTCTAGAGCTACAGTTTATCGTTATTTGTCTTTAACCTTGATGGTTCCACCTCTCATCTACCCACGGGTTTGTTGCGGTGAATCTTTAGCTCATTCCTGGGCTGATTTATCACTCTGGTTAATACAAAGCTATTCCCTTTTGTCTTGGCTTAACGCTAATGAGATTGCATTACAGCCTGCATTCTACCAGCCCGAGATAAGGAATTAGTAAATTATTGGTTGGCTTCATATCTTTTGGATTACGCTGGTATAGATTGGAGGCTGAAGTGTTAACCCTTTCAGATGCCAGAGCAAAGTCTTCGCTCGCTGCATTGATACTATAAGTAAACAGGGCAATATGATGCTTAAAAACAGCCTTAGGGCGAAGACACACAGAGCTACTAGTAGCAGCTACTTGTCGTGGCTACTAAAACAGACAATGCTGATCATTTACTGATAACTGTCTCTACGTGTGTTTTAGCAGAGGCAATTCTCAGTATTGTCTATGGCAGGGGATTTTCTGGAGCTCAGTAGCCATGAAAAAGTAGCTGCTACTAGTAGCTCTGTGTGTCTTCACCCTTAAGGTGGCCATACACGCACGATAATATCGTACGAAACCTCGTTTCGTACGATATTCGGTGCGTGTATGGTATGTCGGCAAGTTGACCGATATCGCAGGAAGCTGCTGATATCGGCCAACTCGCCGATCGGACTAGTTTTAAAATTTTGATTGGGCGCCATAGAAGGCGCCTGACCAAAATTCTCCCTTCAGCGCTGAATCGGCAGAAGGAGGTAGAAATCCTATTGTTTCTACCTCCTTACCTGCCGATTCAGCCCTGAATGGTGTGTGGCGGATCTGACGATGTTTCGTGCGACCGATGGTCGCACGAAACATCGTCAGATCACCACGTGTATGGCCAGCTTAGGGTGAAGACACACGGAGCTACTAGTAGCAGCTACTTGTAGTGGCTACTAAAATAGACAATGCTGATCATTTACTGATAACTGTCTCTGTGTGTTTTAGCAGAGGCAATTCTCAGTATTGTCTATGGCAGGGGATTTTCTGGGGTTTAGTAGCCGTGAAAAAGTAGCTGCTACTAAGTAGCTCCATGTGTCTTCAGCCTTACACGTTGATAGGGTAGAGTCTCTCCATGCTTATAGAGTTAAATATAAAGAGTTAACATCCAAATGAAATCACAACCAGTTGTGGGGGCTAGGGTGGTCCGAGATACTTTGCCCCTACGACCCGAGGCTTTTGTTCCCCCTGTATTACATAATGTGATGTATCTTGGCTCCTTGAGAAAGAACTGCAGAAAATGTCATGTTAATAATTCACAAAAAAATATAATTAAATCATAGAAAGTCCGTATAAAGAAGGGCTTAGGGAAAGCGCTTAAATCCTAAGCTCTCGCATCAACAGAGTAAATCCAGATGGTGCTCAGCCTGGAGAATATGAAAATGTTACGACTCAGTAATGTATCAAGCTGCCATGGTACATCCTCCGTCACATCGCTGTGCCCTGGCATTACACCCAATAATGGCACTGCTTACATTCCCTGCCAATGGGTTACATTGCTATCATATGAGCAGGCCCAGAACAATTAAACGGTGCCACCTAAAGGGCCGAAGGAGGTACCAACACTTCAGAAACGGCCCATTTAGTGTTGGCACTGATAACTCCCTACCATGTAAACTGTATGTTCTATAAATACAGGTATGAGATCTGTTATCTGGAAAAGCCCCAGGTCATGAGCATTCTGGATAACAAGTCCCATACCTGTATCCCTATAACTACAGACCTATTGGGTCTCAGTAGTAAAGGTGCCCATACACGGGCCGATTGTAGCTGCCGATATGGGGCCCATAGACCGATTCTGCAGCTTATCGGCCCATGTAGGGGCAGCAACGACGGGCCTGCCTGACCGATATCTGGCCTGAAATTGGCCAGATATCGATCGGGCAGGTTAAAAGATTTAGTCGGATCGGGGACCGCATCGGCTCTTTGATGCAGTCGCCGAACCAACTGCGCCCATTGCTCCTGTTATAATTCGATCGTTTGGCCTCAAACCTGTCGAATTGGAAGGTTCTCCAGTTGACTTTCCAATAAGTATATTGGTGACCTGGGGTTGGAAAACATTTCTCAGAGCAGATCATCTATCCAGCCAATGCTGGGTTTAAAAACCAGCCATAGTGTGAGGCTCCATATCAGATATAGCTGAGGGATATGGGAGCTTAGTAACAGCTAATGGCCATAGGTTGGCCGCCTCTGACCTTTACAATCACCAAGGTGATTATATATCTGATAAGACAGACATGGTAAAAGGGCAGGTTATTGGGAAGTTCCTGGGCTTAATGGGGCTTTACCATCGATCAGATGGCCCTCAACGCAGTCCAAGAAGACATACTTTTTCTCCATTCCATGATCTCCATTCATTATTAAGGGGACATTTAAAACTGAGGCCAAGGGCTGTACTGATGAAGCTCTGTTTTTACACCCCAAAAAATATATAAAATTGCATTTAGTCCTACCCTAAAACCAACCCCAGTGAAGACCATTTGCAAAGTTGCTTAGATGACCTCCATTAGAAGTACTAAAATAAATTTATGATTGTATTTCTCCGCCCAATGGTTTTCTTTTGCTAATGATAGAAAACACACAGTTGTTGTATATGTAGGACATGAGCTGGGAGGCAGCAGGAGGGGGGGGGGGACGCGGTGCAACTATATCAGAGTAAAAGCTTTGATGCGACCCGAGAGCAGGAACAAGCCTGGGGATACAGCACGTGTCACGCCGCTTCTGGTTATGATTTATAGAGTAGAGAATTGAGGGATTCTTTTAAAATTCCAAACAGAACCGGAGGCTTGAGGTTTGCTTTTGTGAAGGACCTCTGGCAAGTTCTGACTACCAATGAAATATCAAAACTCTTGGCCCATTAGTGTATCGTAGACCCAACACCCGCAAAGTCCAACACCTCTTCTAATAGTGGGGGTTTTATTCTACTCAAAATTGGGGGTCTATCTAAAATGGGGTATAGTAATGGGATGAATATATATAGACCTGGGAATTATGGGTTTTGACTCGTGACCAAGTTGGTGGCCCATTGGACCTTGTATATGCATGAAATTTACCCTGCCCAATCAATAACCTATCAAGGTCTCAAAACAGACTTTGATTAGGCCAGGGATCCCCATCTTTTTTTTTATTCATGAGCCACACTCAGATGTACAAAGTGTTGGGGAGCCACACAAGCATGAAAAATGTTCCTTGGGGTGCCAAATAAGGGCTGTGATTGGCTATTTGGTAGCCCCATGTGACTGCTGGCCTGCAGGAGGCTCTGCTTGGGATAAAACTGTGTCTCTGGGCTTCCAAAACTTGTCTCCAAGCCAGAAATGTAAAAATGGGCAACTTGGGTTCATTATCTTTAAAACCAATAACAATGTTTATTTAATGTGTACTGGAAAGTTGCTTAGAATGGCATTTTATTTTGGGTGGGGTTCCCCTTTACGTGGTTATTCTGTTAGCAATTAGCAATTATAAAGTGATATATTGGGGCGGCAATGTAGTGGTAAGTAAGAACCCCCCAGGAACATAAAGTATGGAGTCCATGATGTTTCTTATTGCTCACTACAGCCATGCACCTGTTTGGCCTAAACTGGCACCTACAGCCGGCGGAGGGGCAGATGTATGAGATCACGGAGGACAGAGGCAGCAGTTGGCCGGTCCCAACCGACGTCACCTTGTACCCCTCAGGGGGAACAGGCTTAGAATTACCTGAGAGGAAAGGCAAAGGAACCAGCGAAGGTACGATGTGTCCCACGTGTGCCCTATCCGTGTGCTCTATCCGTGTGCCCTATCTGTGTGCCCTATCTGTGTGCCGTGTCCGTGTGCCCTATCTGTGTGTCCGTCTGTCCTCTTGTCGTAACCCATAGTCCATCATGCCTGTGCCACATATGCTACATACATCTCTCTCTATTACTTCATCATTCATTAAAATCCATTTATTTGTATTTGTCTAAAAGAAATATTACGCGCCGAATTGATATATATTTCAATGTTTTTCTCCTGGCTTCTAGGTAGGTGTTTCTGACTCACCTTTCATGTTTCAGTATTAAACTGCCAGTGCAACATATTGGCAACTTTCCTTATTCACTCCCATAGCCCTCCTGTTGTGTTATTATGCCCTTAAAAGGTTGGGCCAATGGTTCATGCTATGGCCACAGCCCCACTTTGCTCACAGATATAGGAAATATTAGCGTATCGGTCATTCATCGATAGTTCCTAAATATCTAGGACAGCAAATACCATAGGGGTTAATTAAATTAAGTTAATTAAATTAAATTAACCCAAACTGGTCTTCAGGCAGAACTCCCATTGCCAGGCCCCTCCTTGGAGGGTTTGGGAACAACTAGTATAGTAAGAACTATACAAGCATATCTCTTACCCTGGCATAAACACAATTCTGCAGCAACAGCCCTGTAAAGTTATCCAGTCTTATCGTCCCAACATTTTAAGAGCATTATAACACAACAGTAGGGCTATGGGAGTGGATAGGAAAAATTGCCAACATCAGGCACTGCCAATTTAGGCAAGATTGAACTTCAATGTCTCATTGCCTGTACAGAGAGATACCATAAAACTATGGCACATAGAGATTCCCCTGCACTAAGCACAATTCAGCAGGAACAGCCCCCTAAGTTTGCTCATAGCCTGTACAGAGAGATACCATAAAACTATGGCAGCATAGGGATTGCCCTGTACTAAGCACAATTCAGCAGGAACAGCCCACTAAGTTTGCTCATAGCCTGTACAGAGAGATACCATAAAACTATGGCACATAGAGATTCCCCTGCACTAAGCACAATTCAGCAGGAACAGCCCCCTAAGTTTGCTCATAGCCTGTACAGAGAGATACCATAAAACTATGGCAGCATAGGGATTGCCCTGTACTAAGCACAATTCAGCAGGAACAGCCCACTAAGTTTGCTCATAGCCTGTACAGAGAGATACCATAAAACTATGGCAGCATAGGGATTCCCCTGTACTAAGCACAATTCAGCAGGAACAGCCCCCTAAGTTTGCTCATAGCCTGTAACTATACCAGTGTCACTATGCCATTGTTCTGAGCACAGTTCAGCAGGAACATAAGAATATAGTGGCTGAATGGCCTTCTAACACAAGCTCTATCAGAACCCTTTAACAGCATTTATCTGACATCTCTGCACATCTGTAAGCAGCAGTCTCGGAGGCTGTCAGATCATTCTCTAATCACAGCCCAAATTTTAAAAAAGAAAAGCAGTGAGTGAAGAGCATTTTGGTGTAATTACCCATTCTTCAGGTTAATCTTACACAATCATTAGCATGTTCTGCAATTAACAGTTTAAATAGCTGCCCTGATTTTTTGACAGCAGCCGACGTGCTTTCCATCATTTTTTGGTATTTTTCCTGATTGTGGCTCCAACCATTATGTCTCACAAACACCAGCAGCTTCCCAGTATTTACTGCCTATTTACACACAACCCAATCAAAGGGCAAAAATAACTTGTTTTTGGTTTTAACCTGTTTTACTATAATCCCTAAGAATAAGAAACCAGAATATATGGTGGCCTAACAGGCCAGAGCAGGGGTCCCCAATCTTTTATATCCACAGTTTAATGGAAAAAGAGTTGGAAAGCAACACAAGAATGAAGAAAGTTCCAGGGGTGCCCAATAAGGGCTGTGATTGGCTGTTTGGTAGCCCCTATGTTGACAGGCAGCCTACAGGAGGCTCTGTTTGGCAGTACCTACTTTGAGGCCACTGGGAGCAACATCCAAGGGGTTGGGGAGCAACATGTTGCCCCTGAGCCACTGGTTGGGGGTCACTGGTCCAGAGGATTGGCTTTATGTTAACTGAGAGTCTAATATGGCCAATAATAGCATTCTCCATAGCAGGGGTAACTCTCTAGCTCCTGGCAATAGCAACCCAAGAAATCCCCCATTCACGTAGCCGCTGTGGTCTCTCTAGTATTGGGTCAAACCGGACAATATCCAACAGCTTGGTTGGATTACCCCAAAATTAAATGGCCCCCTTCATTCATTGGGTGAGGTTGAAGTAAAGGTCCTCCCAGCATATTTCTAATAAGGATGACCAGAGCCCAATAGTCTTCTACTGTCCTGACCTGGAAGGCAGCCTACTTCCTGGCTTTCCAAAAAATGCTATTTAGTTTTGATAAGGAAACATTCATGATGAATTCAAAAGTGTTTATTAATGTCTCTGGTCATTCATCGTTTACTCATCAAAACTGAATTGAATTTTTTGGAAAGTCAGTATCTGCAGGAATTAGGCTGCTTTCCAGGACCGGACAGGACAGTAAAAGACCATGGGGCTCTGGTCATCCTTATTAGAAATATGCTAGAAGGACCTTTACTTCAACCTCACCTGACGCAATAGCTGAAGGAACAGATTGATGGTATTTGGTCAAACTGGACAATATCTAACAGCTTGGTTGGATTACCCCAAAATTCATTGGGTGAGGTTCCAAAATGCATTGGATGAGGTTGAAGGAAAGGTTATTGCAGCATATTTCTAATAGGGATGACCAGAGCCCAATGGTCTTCTACTGTCTTGTCCTGGAAGGCAGCCTACTTCCTGCAGATATTGGCTTTCCAAAGAATGCTATTTAATTTTGACAAGGAAACATTCATGATGAATTCAAAAGTGTTTATAAATGTCTCTGGTCATTCATCATGAATCATTTACTCATCAAAACTAAATAGCATTTTTTGGAAAGCCAGTATCTGCAGGAAGTAGGCTGCCTTCCAGGACAGGACAGTAGAAGACAATTGGGCTCTGGTCATCCTTATTAGAAATATGCTAGAAGAACCTTTATCTAGTATAAATAAATTTAAAGCAACTGGACTTGTTTGGTAATCATTGAAGACGTTTCACTACTCATCCAAGCAGCTTCTTCAGTTCAACATGTTGAACTGTAGAAGCTGCTCTGATGAGTAGTGAAACGTCTTCAATGATTACCAAACAAGTCCAGTTGCTTTAAATTTATTTATACTAGATATACCATGACCTGGATGAATGAAAATCTTCATAGACATAGAAGAACCTTTACTTCACCCTCACCTGACTCAGTAGCTGAAGGAACAGATTGATGGTATTTGGTCAAACTGGACAATATCTAACAGCTTGGTTGGATTACCCCAAAATTCATTGGGTGAGGTTCCAAAATGCATTGGGTGAGGTTGAAGGAAATATTTCTAATAAGGATGACCAGAGCCCAGTGGCCTTCTACTGCCCTGACCTGGAAGGCAGCCTACTTCCTGCAGATAGCGACTTTCCAAAAAATTCAATTTAGTTTTGATGAGTAAACGATTGATGAGGAATTCAGAGGTGTTTATAGAAGTCTGACACCTGCATGAACCATAGGAGATATCTCAGTCGGCTGTAAAGGAATATTTATAATTTGATTCTGACAGTTGAACATGAGACTCTTTTTTCCAGTTGGGTAACAGCAATTGCCGTATCCTGCTCGGCACAAGCAGACAGCGCCGGGTACCCCCCCCTGCTCTATAAACCCATTCGCATGATAAGCCCCCTACATCTCCGAGCATGATATGAGCTTTTTTTTTGTCTAATTGCATGTCGTGCTTTGATGAGCAATCACTCTCTTCCATCTCATCAATATACGTTTGAAGATATTTCCCAGCTGTGAAAATCATAGTTATTTCGAGACACGGGGCAAATGTACGTTAATTCTGATTTAGCGAACCAGCTTGTGTAGTTGGAAAAATACAGACTCTGATTATGCGCTGTGTACATGATTATGGGCAAATTTGTAAAGCAAGTAGGAAAATCTGATCCTCGCCCTACGTACTCTGTGTCTGTGAATGGATCAAGGTTTCGGCTTCCTCTGCTCTAGTCCCAAAAGACGTATTTTGTATTACATACCCTTGACAACAATGGCTGTTCTGCTTAGTCTTTAATTAGGGGCCATAACTGCTCCCATAGCTGCTCCCATAGTTTAACAATACCAATTGACACATTTCTTTGACGTCACAATGGCCAATTTGCAATATTAGTTGTGGGTGATGTCTATAATGCACAAAGGCCATAAAGAACCTTTAACTAATGCTCAATGAGGGCCATAGCTGCGCCCATAGCTGCTCCCATAGTTGCTCCCTTAGTTTAACGAAACCAATGGACGCATTTCCTTGACGTCAGAATGGCCAATTTGCAATATTAGTTGTGAGGGATGTCTATAATGCACAAAGGGCATAAAGACCCTTTAACAAATGCTCAATGAGGGCCATAGCTGTGCCCATAGCTGCGCCAATAGTTAAAAGTTTAACAAAACCAATTGACGCATTTCCTTGAAGTCACAATGGCCAATTTGCAATATTAGTTGTGAGTGATGTCTATAATGCACAAAGGCCATAAAGAACCTTTAACTAATGCTCAATGAGGGCCCTAGCTGTGCCCATAGTTGCTCCCATAGTTTAACAATACCAATTGACACATTTCCTTGACGTCACAATAGGAAATTTGCAATATTAGTTGTGAGTGATGTCTATAATGCACAAAGGCCATAAAGAACCTTTAACTAATGCTCAATGAGGGCCATAGCTGCACCCATAGCTGCTCCCATAGTTTAACAAAACCAATTGAAGCATTTCCTTTATGTCACAATGGCCAATTTGCAATATTAGTTGAGAGTGATGTCTATAATGCACAAAGGCCATAAAGAAGCTTTAACTAATGCTCAGTGAGGGCCATAGCTGCCCCCATAGCTTCACCTGGTCAAAACCTGCCTGATCATATCTGTGTCTAAATGCCATCAACTATAAACACACAAATCAAGTAAATGCTTTTCTTATCTTGTGCCCAGACTGTTCTTAGTCCTGGCTAAACATAGGATGGAAACCATGTGTTTGCTTTTAGGATTTATCGATTTACCTTCCATGTACTTCCCACCCCCAGTCCCCCTCATGGAAAATGGAAGACAAGTAGCTCTATTTGGGCTTCCTCCTGGTATTAATGACTGTTTACCTAAGGTGCCTTTGTTGCAGATAAAGTAAATCTAAACAATAGTGATTTGTTTCTTAAATGTTGGGGCAAAAGGTTAAATGTAATTCTTCTATGATAAAACAGACAGACAGATCCCCATACACGGGCCGATTGTAGCTGCCGATATGGGTTCCTTAGACAGATTCAGCAGCTTATCGGCCCATGTAGGGGCAACAACGAGGGGCCTGCCCGACCGATATCTGGCCTGAAATTGGGCAGGTTAAAAGATTTAGTCGGATCGGGGACCGCATCAGCTCGTTGATGCGGTCCCCGACCTGACTGCCCCATTGCCGCCCCATTGCCCTGGGGCCAAACGATCGAATTAGCCTACATGCTCCCCGATATCGCCCACCTGTAGGTGGGAATATCGGGTGAAGATCTGCTCGGTTGGGTATCTCGCCAAGCGAGCGAATCTTAACATGTACATGGCAGCTTATCAATTGGGTCAGGCTGTCGGGGTGCCCATAAAGAGTCTGACTGGGCCCCAGACCCGATCCCTGTTACCACTCCCCGGTGTCCTCCCCTGACGCGTTTCGCTTACGTGCGTTCATAGGGGAGGATGTCGGGTGGGTGGCGGTGGCGCCTCCCGGGGGTTAGGGGTGCATAACGGGGGTCCCTATGGGGTACGCGGCAGCCTGGGTGGGCCCTGCACCCCCCAGTCCGACCCTGTGCCCATACAGATAAGCTGCCGAATCGGTCTGAAGGACCAGAATCAGCAGCTGAAATCTGCCTGTGTATGGCCACCTTTAGGGTGAAGACACACGGAGCTACTAGTAGCATCTACTTGTCGTGGCTACTAAAATAGACAATGCTGATCATTTACTGATATACTATGTGTGTCTTAGCAGAGGCAATTCTCAGTATAATCTATGGCAGGGGATTTTCTGGAGTTTAGTAGCCATGAAAAAGTAGCTGCTACTAGTAGCTCGGTGTGTCTTCACCTTTGGTGTAATGGGAAAAGAGGGACGCTCGTTCATACAGCCTTCATATTAGGGATTACTTCCCCTTTAATTTATATGGGGAATTGATAGGTTCATTTAATATATCCCAAGCAATACTAAGGTTAGCTCTATTTCAGAGTGCACGGGGTCCCCCCCAGCAATATTCTTCTCATTAAATCCTATAGATAAGGCAGCGGTTTGGCCCGGGAGATTCCGTGCCGCCAGGCGAGGCACAGGGAAAGGTTAGCTCCGGGCCGAGTTCATGTTTAGCGCAGCTGGCTTAATATAGAGCTGAGAGGGACCATGTTTGACACTTAATACTCAGGTGCGCTTAACCTGCTCGGGTAAGGGGTCTCCATAATCCCAACCAGATGCTTCATTTCCTGATCCAGTAAATAAACGTCATTTCGCTGTCAGCATCATTGGGTCACCTTGTGAAATATTCTTTTTATTAAAGTGCCACGCAGGCTATAAACCATCCTGCGGCATACAGAATGTCATCTTATTATTTAGTGGTTGCTGCTTAAATGGCAGAAAAATTACTGCAAATATATATATTTTTTCAAAGGGGAAGGGGTTGGGGATAAAGAACATTTTGCCTATAGTTGTAGAACAGTTATAGCCCCCCCTGACACCACCTTGCCTTACTATATTCCCACAATTACAGCCAGTTCCCCCAGTCAGTACTGTGCCCTACAATACACACCATCCCACAGTTACCTCTGCCACAGGGGCAGTTCTAGCCCTTATGCCACCCCGCCATGCTTACCTTTACAGCGCCAGAGGGGGTCTATGATCGAATTATAAAGACGGGTATAGGCAAAGTTGGTTCGGGGACCGCATCAATGAGCTGATGCGGTCCTCGATCCAACTAGATTTTTTAACCTGCCTGATCGAGATCTGGGCGATTTCAGGCCAGATATCGGTCAGGCAGGCCAGCCGGTAGTCCCCATACACGGGCCGATAAGCTGCCAAATCGGTCTAAGGGACCAATATCGGCAGCTAGAATTGGCCTGTGAATGGGGACCTTAACTGTTTCCTTTCCCATACATTCCCAATCTGCCCCAGCTCCACCCCTGGTCCACTCCAAACCTTGCTTTGCCCTGAGTAACCACCAGGGTTGCTTTTATGGCAGCCCATTACTGTTCATTTTACCCTTCTTGATCCAACGTCACCTCTACGACGTTCAGCTTCCTATGACCCACTAGGCCTCACCCCTGATCCTCCCAGGCCTCGCCCCTTTAACATTATGACCCTGTTCCCCTTGACACGGTTCCCCCATCCCCTTTAGGTCCTGAGTAGATAACCTTGTGGTAATCTAGCAACCATAGTGGCATCTTGGTTAGCCCCTTAGTCAACTACAGTCCCTACACTACGGTATGACAGCGATATCCATGCTTGTAGACCAGCGGTTCTCAACCTGTGGGTCAGGACCCCTTTGGGGGTTGAACAACCCTTTCATGGGGGTCGCCTAAGACCATCGGAAAACACATATTTCCGATGGTCTTAGTAATAATTTTAGGGTTGGGGGTCACCACAACATGAGCAACTGTATTAAAGGGTTGCGGCATTAGGAAGGTTGAGAACCACTGTTGCAGAGATTTTGTAGTTCAACAACAGCCATCCCTATTACACAATAACTAACTGTATCTTCGTCTGAGCAGTAAAACGGCAGCTCAGCATTAACATCCCGACCCCTGCCGCCTGGTTGCCAACGGGTAGATACACGCAGACCCCTTACCAAAGGGCTTTTGATTGCCGGATACTCAAAAAAGACGTTTAGATCTTTAATTTAAAAAGGCGGCTGTGCCTAATCCCCCTTTGTGCCCCTATGTATTTCTGCGGCACGTGAATGAGAAAGTCAGTTCAATAAGACTAAAGGGGGGAGGGAAGGAGCGCGGGGAATAAGCGCTTCACTGTGAGCATGTGTGAACTAAATTAAATTAGATTAAAAATAAGATTAAAATGAGGGCTATTATTGAAATGTTGATTAGAATGCCCCATTAAGGTCCGCTATTGTGCCATTATCTAAATAGAAATCTTTCAATCAGACGTTTCCCTCAGCCGTTTATTTACACAGAGTCCTCTCTGTGCGCCGTGAATAATGAACCCTCCCAGCGCAGATGCTATCGCCGGGGCCTAAGAAATAGGGGGAAAAAAGCACCACGTATTGTCCTGCCCGTTATTATTGCGCCACGAGAAAATGCGACCGCAACGGTGCGATCATCAATCTTCTTCGGAACAATGTGCATAGTGATATATAGCGTAATCGCATCCGATGGGGTTATTTATTTGGGCGATTTTCTCGTAGGATAACAAAGGTTCACTCGCAGGGGAAATATAGTTAGAAAGGAGATTATATTTACCCTTTAGCTGAGAGACTTTCCCTTTGTATTTTAATCAAGGAAGTATTGAAAGTAGAATACAGAGTGATGTTCCTGTTGCATAGTAACATAGTAAGTTGGGTTGAAAAAAGACATACATCCATCAGGTTCAACCATAATGCCTATATATAACCTGCCTAACTACTAGTTGATCCAGAGGAAGGCAAAAAACCCCATCTGAAGCCTCTCTAATTTGCCGCAGAGGGGAAAAAATTCCTTCCTGACTCCAAGATGGCAATCGGACCAGTCCCTGGGGCAACTTGTACTAAGAGCCACTCCCATAACAGTTGCAGAGCTTTCCATTGGGGCTATAAATGTGTAAAGCCCAGAATGTAAAGTTGTGAAACTTTTTAAGCTCAAGCCTCATTAAAGGTCCAAACCTTTGCCATGGCCCCTTGAAGGTCCAACCATTGGTCAGCCCCCTACCCTTTAGGGCAGAAAATACATATTCACCCCAAAATTTCACCCTAACTGTCCTTCAAGCTGGGCTTTCAGATATATTCTCTTCAGTTCTCACCAAAAACTGGTCTTCAGGTTGATTCCCCTCCCTACTACCCCAAGCCACCTCTGGGAGGCCACCCCACCGTTTAAGAACCACTACTCTAGGATGTGGTCATTTAATAATGGGGTTGAACAAGCAAATCTGACATAATGTACCATTTGAATGGGCAGTTTTATCTTAGGATCCCCTCCAACTCCCAAAGGACCATAAAGGGAATACTTGTAGATTATTGGTGCTTCCAGGATAGAACTGTATAATAATTGCCTATCTCTTCATTTTCACACAATTCCGACATGCCCCAATGATCCAAGGTTGGTCTGACCACCTAATTTTTGTGATTGGATGACTAGTTCCCACCAGTTTAGATGGAATGCACAGGTAGATTTGTGTGATATTTGCTGATCTTGATTTTTTTTTCATATGATTCTGACTGGAAACAATAGTAGAAGGTTCATTTGTCTAATTGTACTCTATGTCTTGAGCATGGAGAAACCATAGTGTCTTCAAATCCCGTTTTCCATCTCCAACTGCTAAATTATCACCTACCCCGTGTTATCTCTGCAGGAAAGCCCAACAGTTTGTTTCCCGAGGAAACATTTATCGACTCAGGGGAACTGGACGTGGGCCGACGAGCCACTCAGAAGATCCCTCCCGGAATATTTTGGAGGTCTCAGGTTTTCATTGACCATCCCGTGCACCTCAAGTTCAACGTCTCCTTAGGAAAAGCTGCTCTGGTTGGAATCTACGGCAGGAGAGGCCTTCCCCCATCCCACACACAGGTAATGAGATCTACTCCTCCGCTATATGTTCTACCAGGAGAAATGGAACGATAAATACAGAACATTACTGACCAAAGAGCCCCGCGTCAGTGGTGGAACATTCAAGCCGTTATGCACTTGAACGCTGCAGAGCATAAATAGCATAAACACACTGAGTACTGTTATTTATCAATTATCAAAAAGCCTTTTGCCATTGATTTTTGTTAATGGATTTTTGTTTTTCTCTTTTCTTGTTTCTATGGAAATCACAAGAGTGATTTTAACTGTTCCACCCAGTCCTTTATGCGTTCGTTGCTAATTCCGGTACCTCTTGTCCGACAAGAGAGGTGTCCTGCTGATGTTTTGTTCTTGGACCTTTTGTGCTCCGTGGTGTGGTGCTATGGCACATGTAGCATTGTGAGTGCTGGTAGCGAATGTCTGTAGACCCACTGGGATTCCAATAACAGAAAAAGAAGCAATCTGGGGTGGGTAGTATTTGGGCAACCACTTTTGGGCAAGAGAGACTTACTGGCCGCCATATTGGCACAGTTATATTGAATGCTGACTGGAAGAGTACCGCAACTGGTGTGCCTTAATTTGATTATGTTTATATGTATGTGAAAATCTAAACATGACTTATTAACTGTGTTTTCAGTTCGATTTTGTGGAGTTATTAGACGGCCGACGTCTGCTGGTTCAGGAGGCGCGGGGTTTGGAAGTTCCGCAGCGGCTGCACAGAGTTATTGCTCCTCTGTCGAGTCACGAGACGGGATTCATCCAGTACTTGGACTCTGGAATATGGCACCTTGCGTTCTACAACGATGGCAAAGAGACGGAAGTGGTGTCTTTCCTCACAACTGCTATTGGTAAGGACACGATTTGGGTGTTTCCTCACAGCATTTCATAGACATTGCTTTATAGAATGTCATCTATGTCAGACCTAGAAGTGGGGTCCCACAGCCCCAGTCCCTTCCCAGAGGCTATTATCCCCCCACTGCTACTATAGGCACCATCTCTCCCTACTATACCTGCTATCCCACAGCCCCAGTCCCTTCCCAGAGGCTATTATCCCCCCACTGCTACTATAGGCACCATCTCTCCCTACTATACCTGCTATCCCACAGCCCCAGTCCCTTCCCAGATGCTATTATCCCCCCACTGCTACTATAGGCACTATCTTTCCCTACTATACCTGCTATCCCACAGCCCCAGTCCCTTCCCAGAGGCTATTATCCCCCCACTGCTACTATAGGCACCATCTCTCCCTACTATACCTGCTATCCCACAGCCCCAGTCCCTTCCCAGAGGCTATTATCCCCCCACTGCTACTATAGGCACCATCTCTCCCTACTATACCTGCTATCCCACAGCCCCAGTCCCTTCCCAGATGCTATTATCCCCCCACTGCTACTATAGGCACCATCTCTCCCTACTATACCTGCTATCCACAGCCCCAGTCCCTTCCCAGAGGCTATTATCCCCCACTGCTACTATAGGCACCATCTCTCCCTACTATACCTGCTATCCCACAGCCCCAGTCCCTTCCCAGAGGCTATTATCCCCCCACTGCTACTATAGGCACCATCTCTCCCTACTATACCTGCTATCCCACAGCCCCAGTCCCTTCCCAGAGGCTATTATCCCCCCACTGCTACTATAGGCACCATCTCTCCCTACTATACCTGCTATCCCACAGCCCCAGTCCCTTCCCAGAGGCTATTATCCCCCCACTGCTACTATAGGCACCATCTCTCCCTACTATACCTGCTATCCCACAGCCCCAGTCCCTTCCCAGAGGCTATTATCCCCCCACTGCTACTATAGGCACCATCTCTCCCTACTATACCTGCTATCCCACAGCCCCAGTCCCTTCCCAGAGGCTATTATCCCCCCACTGCTACTATAGGCACCATCTCTCCCTACTATACCTGCTATCCCACAGCCCCAGTCCCTTCCCAGAGGCTATTATCCCCCCACTGCTACTATAGGCACCATCTCTCCCTACTATACCTGCTATCCCACAGCCCCAGTCCCTTCCCAGAGGCTATTATCCCCCCACTGCTACTATAGGCACCATCTCTCCCTACTATACCTGCTATCCCAGAGGCAATAGTCTCTTCCTATTGGTCATCTCCAGTGCTACAATAGGTGTTGGTGTACAGATGGCCTGGCCAATGCTCTTTGTACTTTTTCAGACTATAGCTCTGCAGGGCCTACTTCAATGAGCAGTCACCCTCTGCTTCAACCCCCCCACTTAAGATAGCTCCGGCCGGGGTGTATGTACTTGGTTATATAAGGGGCTCTTGGGATATTTGAGAGTAAACTTCTGAAGGTCATTGTCATGCTGCAAGTCTCACCTTCACGTATAAGTGCAAATGTATTTCCAGCCCATTATTTGCACTCCACTGGTGTTACATGCTTGGTAATAAGTGCCAGAGGTGAGAGATTTTGATTGATTTCTGAATAAACAGGAGTTGGCCCTGTTTGTTAAACCCGTGCCGGCCCTGCATTCCTTATTAACGGGACATCATTACAATACATAAATGGGTCAAACGCTTGGAAATCTCTATAACGAATGAAGGTCTTTTCCCTGTGCCGTACATTGCCTCTATGTGCTTTTGCCTTTGTATGGGACTCGTTAGCCATCACTTATTTTTATTAGAGCCCCTTTGTTGCCAGGGGCCCAGGGCAAATACTTCTCTGCTCTGTATGAAGGCTATCCCGGAGCTACACGGCACAGTATGGCCCATGTCAGGGTGGTTGGATGAGATATCTCTGGCGTCTATGATAGAAATGAATTATTCGGTTGATATCTTAGACTCTCCCTATAGAATTATTGTTAAAGAAGGAGGAGAGGCTGGTGAGCTGGGAAGCAGGAGGCCGAAGAACTAACTGGAAGGGGTTATATAGATAGATTGGGCATTAATGGGCAAAGGACAGCAGCTCTGTGTCCTAATACTAATTAAAGGCACTGTTTATTGTGGGCTTAAGTTACCCTTTAAAGGGGAACTCCACCCAGACACAACTGATGCTTTTTGAAAAGTAAACATAATATTCGAAAGCAACTTTTCAATATACATCAGTTAAAAAATATGCAGCCTTTTTATGATGTTTAATGTCATAATCTGGTTTGGAACAGTTCCCTAAGCCCCGCCCCCTGTTCCCCTGCTGATTGGCTGACTACTTTGTGACTCAAATAAAATGTAACAGTAGTCGCCTGCCCTCAGCCTGCCTTCAGCCTGCCTCCTCCCAATCCCACAATTCCCTGCTGCACACGTGGTGTCAATAAGAAAAGGGACATCCCAGTGCAATGCATTGTGGGTTATGTAGTTCCTGCATGCTGTCTGTAAGCTGTGGGGAAGTTGTTACAATCTGTAACATCAGTGGTTTAGTCCCTCCTCCCCTGCCAGGATTTCAAATGATGCAGAAAGAGTAGAACTGTTTTGCAGTTGGATTTCAGCATATAAAAATGGTATTTATTCCTACTGTTTGAAGGAACAGATTACAGTGATAGGGATATTAGGGGTTTCTGTGTTGTGTGGGGCTCTTCTACTTCTATTTCAATGTTTCTTTTTCGGGACAAACCCCGGAACACTGGGCCACGCGGGGACTGCAGGCTATTGCTGTTCCGGGTTATTCATGATAAACACTAACAGTACAAGTAGTCCTACAGGGCCACATTAGCTGCAGTCTCTCCCATGGCCGCAGAGCCTTATTAACATCATACTAAATGGCAGATTATATTCAGCGCTGAAGGAAAAAGCATTTAAAACCATGAAAAAACATATTCTGTAAAAACCCTGATTTTCTGGATTTCCTTATTTCCGAGGATTGCATTTCACTCGTTGGTTCTACGGTATTTAACTTAGCCGGCGGGGAAGAGAGTGGATAGGCCGATAGGACGTTGGCCAGAAAGCTGTTCATTGGCGCCGGGGCCAGATGCCGCTTGGGGCCCTCGGGTACAGATTGTGCGAAACAGAGAAGAGCCAGGGTGGCAGGGAGGGCCGTTCTGCTTTCATCGTGAATTAAATCCACTTAGAGAAGCATCTTGTGCGGCTCAGATCTGGGCTCTGTATTAGCCAACAAAGGCTCCTTGATGCTGCATTTGGCACCCCTCTGCGCCAGCCCTGGATTCCATTTATTGGGCCGGATTGGCTTAATCTATAGGTATTTTTCTACACTGCCTAACCATAACGTCACATTTATTTACTTTATCTGATATGGCAGCTCCCACCCATATCCATAAATACAAATAAACAGAGAAGGAATGCTCTGGGCACAGAATAAGCTGTACCCCCATACTGTACTGTCTAAGGGAAACACTATGGAACCTCCCTCCCATATGTATAAATACAAATATACAGAGAGGGAATGTTCTGGGCACACAATAAGCTGTACCCCCATACTGTACTGTCTAAGGGAAACACTATGGCACCCCCTACCCATATGTATAAATACAAATATACAGAGAAGGAATGTTCTGGGCACAGAATAAGCTGTACCCCCATACTGTACTGTCTAAGGGAAACACTATGGCGCCCCCTACCCATATGTATAAATACAAATATACAGAGAAGGAATGTTCTGGGCACACAATAAGCTGTACCCCCATACTGTTCTGTCTAAGGGAAACACTATGGCACCCCCTACCCATATGTATAAATACAAATATACAGAGAAGGAATGTTCTGGGCACAGAATAAGCTGTACCCCCATACTGTACTGTCTAAGGGAAACACTATGGCGCCCCCTACCCATATGTATAAATACAAATATACAGAGAAGGAATGTTCTGGGCACACAATAAGCTGTACCCCCATACTGTTCTGTCTAAGGGAAACACTATGGCACCCCCTACCCATATGTATAAATACAAATATACAGAGAAGGAATGTTCTGGGCACAGAATAAGCTGTACCCCCATACTGTACTGTCTAAGGGAAACACTATGGCGCCCCCTACCCATATGTATAAATACAAATATACAGAGAAGGAATGTTCTGGGCACACAATAAGCTGTACCCCCATACTGTTCTGTCTAAGGGAAACACTATGGCACCCCCTACCCATATGTATAAATACAAATATACAGAGAAGGAATGTTCTGGGCACACAATAAGCTGTACCCCCATACTGTACTGTCTAAGGGAAACACTATGGCACCCCCTACCCATATGTATAAATACAAATATACAGAGAAGGAATGTTCTGGGCACACAATAAGCTGTACCCCCTTACTGTACTGTCTAAGGGAAACACTATGGCACCCCCTACCCATATGTATAAATACAAATATACAGAGAAGGAATGTTCTGGGCACACAATAAGCTGTACCCCTATAGTGTACTGTCTAAGGGAAACACTATGGCACCTCCCTCCCATATGTATAAATACGAATATACAGAGAAGGAATGTTCTGGGCACACAATAAGCTGTACCCCCATAGTGTACTGTCTAAAGGAAACACTATGGCACCTCCTACCCATATGTATAAATACAAATATACAGAGAAGGAATGTTCTGGGCACACAATAAGCTGTACCCCCATACTGTACTGTCTAAGGGAAACACTATGGCACCTCCCTCCCATATGTATAAATACAAATATACAGAGAAGGAATTTTCTGGGCACACAATAAGCTGTACCCCCATAGTGTACTGTCTAAGGGAAATACTATGGCACCCCCTACCCATATGTATAAATACAAATATAAAGAGAAGGAATGCTCTGGGCACAGAATGAGCTGTCTAAGTGAAGCAATACAGCAGCTGTATGAATTAATACAAATATACAGAAAAGGCATGCTCTGGGCACAGAATAAGCTGTCTAAAATCGTCCATACACACACCGATATTATCATATGGTTTCATACAATATTCAGTGCATGTATGTTGAATTGGCAAGGCGACTGATGTCGCAAAAGCATTGGATATTGGTCATGTAGTCAATTGGGCAGGACTGAAAATTTTGATCAGGCGCCGTTGAAGGTGCTCTGAGCAAAGGCAAGTGTTTAGGGCAGAATTGTCAAATAGGGGTAGAATTCCTGTTGTTTCTACCTCCATATCTGATGATTCTGCCCTGAACGTTAGTGGAGGGTACGAGTGATCTTTCCTGCGACCAGGAAATATACAGAGAAGGAATGTTCTGGGCACAGAATAAGCTGTCTAAGGGAAGCAACATTTCAGCCCCCACCCATAAGAATAAATACAAACATACAGGGAAGGAATAAGCAGTTGGACTACGAGTGATCTTTCCTGAGACCAGGAAATACACAGACAAGGAATGTTCTGGTCACAGAATAAGCTGTCTAAGTAAAGCAATATGGCAACCTTATACTGTACTGTCTAAGGGAAGCAATACGGCATCCCCTACCCATATGTATAAATACAAATATACAGAGAAGGAATGTTCTGGGCACACAATACGCTATACCCCCATACTGTACTGTCTAAGGGAAACACTATGGCACCTCCTACCCATATGTATAAATACAAATATACAGAGATGGAATGTTCTGGGCACACAATAAGCTGTATTCCCATACTGTACTGTCTAAGGGAAACACTATGGCACCTCCCTCCCATATGTATAAATACAAATATACAGAGAAGGAATGTTCTGGGCACACAATAAGCTGTACCCTCATACTGTACTGTCTAAGGGAAACACTATGGCACCCCCTACCCATATGTATAAATACAAATATACAGAGAAGGAATGCTCTGGGCACAGAAAAAGCTGTCTAAGGGAAGCTGTCTATACAGGGAAGGGTAGTACACTTGGACTACGAGTGATCTTTCCTGAGACCAGGAAATACAAAAATAAGTCATGTTCTGGGCACAGAATAAACTGTCTAAGTAAAGCAAAATGGCAACCTTATACTGTACTTTATACCTTATACTGTACTTAATACCTTATACTGTACTTTATACCTTATACTGTACTTTATACCTTATACAACATGGCATACCCCCCACCCATAAGAATAAATACAAATATACAGGGAAGGAATAAGCAGTACACTTGGACTAAAGGAAACAGTATGGCAGATACAGCACGCCAGTATAAATACAAAAGGAATTCTCTGTTCCCATAATAACTCTTAATAATAGATGGATAAAGTGGGGAAGGAAAAATACCTCCTGCTGATAAAATAAACATATGCAGTTACCCTTTGCAACATTACATGTAACGACCCCCCCCACAGGCATGACATTTTATGTACATATTATCCCTTCCAAGAAATGTCAGGGCTGAGCTGCAGGATACCTGCATTAGAATGAGGGGGTTGCGCTGCCCCATAACGATTTACCTTTTGCTGCTGATTGGAGGGAAGGCATATGGCAGCTCCCTCTGATGCATATAGGCCAATAATAATTGTTCCAAAGCCACGGCCAATTACATTGCTGTCACATTAACGGGAAGACAACCATTACCTATAGGCCAGGTACAGTTCCCCTTTAACCTCTATAGATCCCAGATGGTAACACGGCTGATGGATTCCTACGGACGTGGTTTTATTTTATTTTTTTTAAGAGCTTTTCAGAAAAGGATTCATCACGGGGTGACAAGCCGGCCCTAAATCGTTACAGCCCAGGCGTCTGCTGTTAATTTGCATTTAACCTTGCTGTCATAGTGGTCAATATAGTTTTTTCGCGGGCTCCCCAGGGAGAGTGCGCCCCCAGAGACAGGCACAGAAAAAGGACAAGATAGAGAGAAAGGAGATGAGGCCCTGATTTAGCTTAAAATTCACTCCCTAATATTTGTCTCCCTAACTTGAATAACCTTTAGATCGCCCTTTTCCTAACTCAGTGGGATCCTAAATGAGCTTCACGGCGACGCCGAGTCTAAAGGTTATCCAAGTTAGGGAGACAAAAATCTGTAATTAGACGGCCAATCGGAATGAACGGCGGCTGAATAATTAGAGAAAGGGAGTATGTTTGGGCACAGCTTTAGCCATTTCTGCACCTTTATACCATTGGATTATATCAAGGAGGTCCGTTATTATTGTGGCTTATACAATATACGTCATTTATTTCCTATTTATACATAAAGGAGGCAACAAACAATATCCTCAGTGAAAAAAATAAAATAAAAGAAGGCAAATGTTGGGAGGTACGGCAGCAGAAATGGATTTAGAGTATTGCATTAAGCCCAGACATTATATATATATATATATATATATATATATATATATATATATATATATATATATATATATGGGTACTGTTTTATTATTACAGAGAAAAGGGAATCATTTAACCATTAAATAAACCCAACAGGGCTGTTCTGCCCCCAATAAGGGGTAATTATATCTTAGTTGGGATCAAGTACAGGTACTGTTTTATTATTACAGAGAAAAGGGAATCATTTAACCATTAAATAAACCCAATAGGGCTGTTCTGCCCCAATAAGGGGTAATTATATCTTAGTTGGGATCAAGTACAGGTACTGTTTTATTATTACAGAGAAAAGGGAATCATTTAACCATTAAATAAACCCAATAGGGCTGTTCTGCCCCCAATAAGGGGTAATTATATCTTAGTTGGGATCAAGTACAGCTACTGTTTTATTATTACAGAGAAAAGGGAATCATTTAACCATTAAATAAACCCAATAGGGCTGTTCTGCCCCCAATAAGGGGTAATTATATCTTAGTTGGGATCAAGTACAGGTACTGTTTTATTATTACAGAGAAAAGGGAATCATTTAACCATTAAATAAACCCAATAGGGCTGTTCTGCCCCAATAAGGGGTAATTATATCTTAGTTGGGATCAAGTACAGGTACTGTTTTATTATTACAGAGAAAAGGGAATCATTTAACTATTAAATAAACCCAATAGGACTGTTCTGCCCCAATAAGGGGTAATTATATCTTAGTTGGGATCAAGTACAGGTACTGTTTTATTATTACAGAGAAAAGGGAATCATTTAACCATTAAATAAACCCAATAGGGCTGTTCTGCCCCCAATAAGGGGTAATTATATCTTAGTTGGGATCAAGTACAGGTACTGTTTTATTATTACAGAGAAAAGGGAATCATTTAACCATTAAATAAACCCAATAGGGCTGTTCTGCCCCCAATACAAACTACATTACCCAACATGCACTGGGAGAGGCATGCCAGGTCCACTAGGGTAAAAAAGTTTCCCAAATCTGTACTTTGGCGGGTTTGTACTTTGGAAACCCTCCTGGGCTTTAAATTAGTAGCCCTATTTGGCAGAAAAACCACCAACCTGGCAACCCAGCAGGTCAGTACTCACTGGGATCAGTAATCATTGGGACCTACTGGTCCCTCCCTATCTCCCGCTGGCCCCGCAGCCAAGGGTTAATGGGAACAGGAGAGCGCGGGAAGAGGGGAAATGGCTAATTAAATCAGGCCCCCGGAACAGACGAATGTGAGAAGCAATGCTTAGCGGTGTCACAGACTCAGGCTTCAAACCAGGTGCCGCGCTAGAAACACGAAACCGTGAAAGAGTGGTCAGAAATAATGACGGGATTATCACGTCCTCGGCTACGAGATCGCAGCTGTCAGGTGCTCGGCGCACTCGAGTGGAAACGCGCAGCAGCCTCATATTTTACTGAAAGGGCTTCGGCTTAGGTGCTTCTGTGCGGGGAGAGAGCGGGTCTGGGAATGGCTGTGTGTGTGTAGCCTGGGGGCTTCCACTAAGTGTCACTTTATTGGCTGCCAGTGAGAAGTGTTGTCTCTAAGGGGGTACATGCAGGGGTGACTGTCCTGGTACCCCAATATAGTATTGGAGATAGCTGGGATAGCAGGTATCGTAGGGAGAGATGGTGCCTATAGTAGCAGTGGGGGGATAATAGCCTCTGGGAAGGGACTGGGGCTGTGGGATAGCAGGTATAGTAGGGAGAGATGGTGCCTATAGTAGCAGTGGGGGGATAATAGCCTCTGGGAAGGGACTGGGGCTGTGGGATAGCAGGTATAGTAGGGAGAGATGGTGCCTATAGTAGCAGTGGGGGGATAATAGCCTCTGGGAAGGGACTGGGGCTGTGGGATAGCAGGTATAGTAGGGAGAGATGGTGCCTATAGTAGCAGTGGGATAATAGCCTCTGGGAAGGGACTGGGGCTGTGGGATAGCAGGTATAGTAGGGAGAGATGGTGCCTATAGTAGCAGTGTGGGGGATAATAGCCTCTGGGAAGGGACTGGGGCTGTGGGATAGCAGGTATAGTAGGGAGAGATGGTGCCTATAGTAGCAGTGTGGGGGATAATAGCCTCTGGGAAGGGACTGGGGCTGTGGGATAGCAGGTATAGTAGGGAGAGATGGTGCCTATAGTAGCAGTGGGGGGATAATAGCCCCTGGGAAGGGACTGGGGCTGTGGGATAGCAGGTATAGTAGGGAGAGATGGTGCCTATAGTAGCAGTGTGGGGGATAATAGCCTCTGGGAAGGGACTGGGGCTGTGGGATAGCAGGTATAGTAGGGAGAGATGGTGCCTATAGTAGCAGTGGGGGGATAATAGCCTCTGGGAAGGGACTGGGGCTGTGGGATAGCAGGTATAGTAGGGAGAGATGGTGCCTATAGTAGCAGTGTGGGGGATAATAGCCTCTGGGAAGGGACTGGGGCTGTGGGATAGCAGGTATAGTAGGGAGAGATGGTGCCTATAGTAGCAGTGGGATAATAGCCTCTGGGAAGGGACTGGGGCTGTGGGATAGCAGGTATAGTAGGGAGAGATGGTGCCTATAGTAGCAGTGGGGGGATAATAGCCTCTGGGAAGGGACTGGGGCTGTGGGATAGCAGGTATAGTAGGGAGAGATGGTGCCTATAGTAGCAGTGTGGGGGATAATAGCCTCTGGGAAGGGACTGGGGCTGTGGGATAGCAGGTATAGTAGGGAGAGATGGTGCCTATAGTAGCAGTGGGATAATAGCCTCTGGGAAGGGACTGGGGCTGTGGGATAGCAGGTATAGTAGGGAGAGATGGTGCCTATAGTAGCAGTGGGGGGATAATAGCCTCTGGGAAGGGACTGGGGCTGTGGGATAGCAGGTATAGTAGGGAGAGATGGTGCCTATAGTAGCAGTGGGATAATAGCCTCTGGGAAGGGACTGGGGCTGTGGGATAGCAGGTATAGTAGGGAGAGATGGTGCCTATAGTAGCAGTGGGATAATAGCCTCTGGGAAGGGACTGGGGCTGTGGGATAGCAGGTATAGTAGGGAGAGATGGTGCCTATAGTAGCAGTGGGGGGATAACAGCCTCTGGGAAGGGACTGGGGCTGTGGGATAGCAGGTATAGTAGGGAGAGATGGTGCCTATAGTAGCAGTGGGGGGATAATAGCCTCTGGGAAGGGACTGGGGCTGTGGGATAGCAGGTATAGTAGGGAGAGATGGTGCCTATAGTAGCAGTGGGGGGATAATAGCCTCTGGGAAGGGACTGGGGCTGTGGATAGCAGGTATAGTAGGGAGAGATGGTGCCTATAGTAGCAGTGGGGGGATAATAGCCTCTGGGAAGGGACTGGGGCTGTGGGATAGCAGGTATAGTAGGGAGAGATGGTGCCTATAGTAGCAGTGGGGGGATAACAGCCTCTGGGAAGGGACTGGGGCTGTGGGATAGCAGGTATAGTAGGGAGAGATGGTGCCTATAGTAGCAGTGGGGGGATAATAGCCTCTGGGAAGGGACTGTGGCTGTGGGATAGCAGGTATAGTAGGGAGAGATGGTGCCTATAGTAGCAGTGGGGGGATAATAGCCTCTGGGAAGGGACTGGGGCTGTGGGATAGCAGGTATAGTAGGGAGAGATGGTGCCTATAGTAGCAGTGGGGGGATAATAGCCTCTGGGAAGGGACTGGGGCTGTGGGATAGCAGGTATAGTAGGGAGAGATGGTGCCTATAGTAGCAGTGGGGGGATAATAGCCTCTGGGAAGGGACTGGGGCTGTGGGATAGCAGGTATAGTAGGGAGAGATGGTGCCTATAGTAGCAGTGGGGAGATAATAGCCTCTGGGAAGGGACTGGGGCTGTGGGATAGCAGGTATAGTAGGGAGAGATGGTGCCTATAGTAGCAGTGGGGGATAATAGCCTCTGGGAAGGGACTGGGGCTGTGGGATAGCAGGTATAGTAGGGAGAGATGGAGCCACAGGGGGTTAAAGAGAAAGAGAGGGAACTTTGTGCGACTTTAAAAAACAAAACAACGCATATATTTTTCCACTACCAATTCACTTTATTACTGGTGGAAAGGCATATGAGGGAGATACTCACACACAGTAGCTGGGATTAACCACAGGCCACTAATCTCCCCGTGGGCCATTGCCCTAAATCATTTGCTTTATATGCACCTCTCTGTGTAGCCTGTAGCGTCACCCTATCCGGGCTCACCCAAGCAAGGAGATGAGAATACACATTTCTATAATTACATTTCTGTACATCGCAGCTATAATTTGCTCCTGGGTTGTATTTGTTTTTTTAATTCCCGGAAAAGAAAGAAAAAACGTGGGTTTTCAATTACAAAAATAAATGATTTTTATCGATCACCCAAGTTGTCTGTAAATTATCCTTTCCCTTATTAAGCTCATTCTAAATAGATATAGCATTGTACCAGCATAAGTGTGTTGTGCTGAACACAGTCCAGCAGGAACAGCCTCAGTCGTACTTTATGGCAAGGAGTTTTAATTCTGTCCTATAGATCAGAGAAAGAAACGCATAACGAGAACAGTGGCGTAACTATATATACAGCAGACCCCGTGGTTGCGGGGGGACCCAGGCAGCAGGGGGGGCCCGGACTGCAGGGTCTGCTGTACTTTTGTCCCCCCTCCCTGGCCCCATTCCTACCCCAAATTTAGCGGCATGGTCAGGGCCGGGAGCAGGGTCGGACTAGGGGGTGCAGGGCCCACTGGGGCTTCTGCCTCAGGGGCCCCTGCACCCCCCACTGGCCCCCGGCGCCTTCACCTCCCCCCCTCCTAAAAGAATCTTACCTGCGGTGCATTGGGGGAGGGAGACGGCGGATTGCGGAAGCGCCCTGGGGGGATCAGATCTGGGCCGTGGGGCCCACTGGGTTTTTTTCCCAGTATCCCGGCGGCCCAGTCCAACACTGGCCTGGAGGTGCAGCGCAGTTGGGGCCAGGGGAGGAGGGACTGGAAGCACCAGGCCCTCAAAAGGTTTTTCTGCGGCACGGCCAAGTCACACCGCTGACCTGTAAGCTGTCATACAGCTATAAGAATGAACAATAAAAGAAAGCTTAGCTAAGGAAGGGAAAGCAAAACCACTGCACATAAACATATAGTCTCTTCCTCTATTGTAACAGAAAACAAAACGGAATAAAACCCTAATAGCGTTATTAAAAGAAATGGCTAACAAAGCAAATGCAGCATGGCGCTTATGAAGGAATTGCACCCCCCCGGCTCGGTAATTGGGAAATAAAGTAGAAAATGCTTTCATTCGGGGCTCGCCTGGATAGAAGGACACCTAGGGCTGGATTTACATTTCCCTCCCTGCTGCATCTGTTTATAGGCGCCCCCCCCCCCCCCCCGGCTCCATTTGTCAGTGCGCACAGATGCACCTCTATTGCTTCTCCATCATTCCCTTCCATTTGTCATCGCCGAAGCTCTGTGTTGCCTGGCGATGATTAATTAATGAAAGCAAACAATAATTACATCAAGTGATAGACGGGGGGTACCAGGGGGGGAATTAGGGCACAGTTATACATACTGCCTGCTGAGTACCCCCTGCCAGTGTAACCCAAGGCTTGCCCCCCACTATATGTATAACGATACCTATTGTGCATCGCTGCAGCCACTCAATCACCATTGTATAATGGGAAAAACTGGCACCAAATGGTACCAGGGCAGTGATATATAGGCATATAGGCCCCCAGCTGTGCTGAGAGTTGCTTGTATTGGGTGGGAGCTGCCATACTATTTCCTGTATTGTATTGTGTGCCCACATGTTTATGTATGTGAGTGTATAGATAGGCTGTGGGTGCTGGGTTTACTTGGAAGGGTTGAACTTGATGGACTCTGGTCTTTTTTCAACCCTATGTAATATTTCTTCTCATTATACTGGTACTGTTGGCCATGGTTGGTGACAAATAAAATCATGTGGCTAATAAGGATCCCACTAGGAAAAATCATTTCTTGGCCCCTTTCCAAATAATAAAAATATTTAAGCGTTTTTTTGGGGTTTTTTTCAATCATACTTGTTTGTATTTCGGATCCTATTTACTGATTGCAGGAACATTTCTGCTGGGCTTTCTGTCTGCACCGACACTGCTGCCAGCGCCAAGAATATTCTTCCAGGGACAGATTTTCACAACAGCTCTGGGCATTGGGGGTCACTGAACTCCCATCTGCATGTGTTTTTGTGATGAGTGAGGTGCATTTTGTTCTTTATCCTCGATGTTTGTTACTGGCATTCAGCACAAGCTGGGGTCTGTTTCATTATTCCTATTCAACCACTCAGAGCTGTGTTTAGGGAGGTCCAAGGAGGGGTGTCTATAGTAACTGTATGGGAAGGGACTTGGGCTGTGGGATAGCAGGTATAGTAGGGAGAGATGGTGCCTATAGTAGCAGTGGGGGGATAATAGCCTCTGGGAAGGGACTGGGGCTGTGGGATAGCAGGTATAGTAGGGAGAGATGGTGCCTATAGTAGCAGTGGGGGGATAATAGCCTCTGGGAAGGGACTGGGGCTGTGGGATAGCAGGTATAGTAGGGAGAGATGGTGCCTATAGTAGCAGTGGGGGGATAATAGCCTCTGGGAAGGGACTGGGGCTGTGGGATAGCAGGTATAGTAGGGAGAGATGGTGCCTATAGTAGCAGTGGGATAATAGCCTCTGGGAAGGGACTGGGGCTGTGGGATAGCAGGTATAGTAGGGAGAGATGGTGCCTATAGTAGCAGTGGGATAATAGCCTCTGGGAAGGGACTGGGGCTGTGGGATAGCAGGTATAGTAGGGAGAGATGGTGCCAATAGTAGCAGTGGGGGGATAATAGCCTCTGGGAAGGGACTGGGGCTGTGGGATAGCAGGTATAGTAGGGAGAGATGGTGCCTATAGTAGCAGTGGGATAATAGCCTCTGGGAAGGGACTGGGGCTGTGGGATAGCAGGTATAGTAGGGAGAGATGGTGCCTATAGTAGCAGTGGGGGGATAATAGCCTCTGGGAAGGGACTGGGGCTGTGGGATAGCAGGTATAGTAGGGAGAGATGGCGCCTATAGTAGCAGTAGGGGGATAATAGCCTCTGGGAAGGGACTGGGGCTGTGGGATAGCAGGTATAGTAGGGAGAGATGATGCCTATAGTAGCAGTGGGGGGATAATAGCCTCTGGGAAGGGACTGGGGCTGTGAGATAGCAGGTATAGTAGGGAGAGATGGTGCCTATAGTAGCAGTGGGGGATAATAGCCTCTGGGAAGGGACTGGGGCTGTGGGATAGCAGGTATAGTAGGGAGAGATGGTGCCTATAGTAGCAGTGGGGGGATAATAGCCTCTGGGAAGGGGCTGGGGCTGTGGGATAGCAGGTATAGTAGGGAGAGATGGTGCCTATAGTAGCAGTGGGGGGATAATAGCCTCTGGGAAGGGACTGGGGCTGTGGGATAGAAGGTATAGTAGGGAGAGATGGTGCCTATAGTAGCAGTGGGGGGATAATAGCCTCTGGGAAGGGACTGGGGCTGTGGGATAGCAGGTATAGTAGGGAGAGATGGTGCCTATAGTAGCAGTGGGGGGATAATAGCCTCTGGGAAGGGACTGGGGCTGTGGGATAGCAGGTATAGTAGGGAGAGATGGTGCCTATAGTAGCAGTGGGATAATAGCCTCTGGGAAGGGACTGGGGCTGTGGGATAGCAGGTATAGTAGGGAGAGATGGTGCCTATAGTAGCAGTGGGGGGATAATAGCCTCTGGGAAGGGACTGGGGCTGTGGGATAGCAGGTATAGTAGGGAGAGATGGTGCCTATAGTAGCAGTGGGGGGATAATAGCCTCTGGGAAGGGACTGGGGCTGTGGGATAGCAGGTATAGTAGGGAGAGATGGTGCCTATAGTAGCAGGGGGGGGATAATAGCCTCTGGGAAGGGACTGGGGCTGTGGGATAGCAGGTATAGTAGGGAGAGATGGTGCCTATAGTAGCAGTGGGGGGATAATAGCCTCTGGGAAGGGACTGGGGCTGTGGGATAGCAGGTATAGTAGGGAGAGATGGTGCCTATAGTAGCAGTGGGATAATAGCCTCTGGGAAGGGACTGGGGCTGTGGGATAGCAGGTATAGTAGGGAGAGATGGTGCCTATAGTAACAGTGGGGGGATAATAGCCTCTGGGAAGGGACTGGGGCTGTGGGATAGCAGGTATAGTAGGGAGAGATGGTGCCTATAGTAGCAGGGGGGGGATAATAGCCTCTGGGAAGGGACTGGGGCTGTGGGATAGCAGGTATAGTAGGGAGAGATGGTGCCTATAGTAGCAGTGGGGGGATAATAGCCTCTGGGAAGGGACTGGGGCTGTGGGATAGCAGGTATAGTAGGGAGAGATGGTGCCTATAGTAACAGTGGGGGGATAATAGCCTCTGGGAAGGGACTGGGGCTGTGGGATAGCAGGTATAGTAGGGAGAGATGGTGCCTATAGTAGCAGGGGGGGGATAATAGCCTCTGGGAAGGGACTGGGGCTGTGGGATAGCAGGTATAGTAGGGAGAGATGGTGCCTATAGTAGCAGTGGGGGGATAATAGCCTCTGGGAAGGGACTGGGGCTGTGGGATAGCAGGTATAGTAGGGAGAGATGGTGCCTCTAGTAGCAGTGGGATAATAGCCTGTGGGATGGTGGGATAGCCAGATTCCCTAACACTACTGAGCATTACTTTACCATGAAGGTCCCCCTTTGCCTTATGCATGTCTTCCTGTAAGTAAATGATACCTTATTAAACACAGACCCAGGCCCCCATAGTGCCACAGACACATGAAGTTGCTATATTTAGTCTAAAATACAGAATCCGGGCCGTACCCGTGGATTTTACCCCAGAGGTGCCTGTTTTGTTTGTTAACTGAAGCAAATTCACTAAGGAACATGGAAACTGGGCCAGTCTGACAAGGACGTATATTCTGCAGCCGGGGTCACAGTAGACGTCAGGGCTATTATCTGGGGCAATTCTGGTACAGAGAGAAGACTTTCATATAAACAAGATTTTATTCCTTTTGTTATTTGCAATATCATTTGCTTGTGCTGAAACTAAATGGAAATGCTTATTTGGTCTATTCGATGCCTATAAGTTTTATTGTTATTTCTAAACGCAATTGCTATTTAATGTCGTATCAGTCTGGCTGTTTATATTCTCTGCACTTCTGGTTCTGACTCATGAAACAATGTAGCAGAATCCAGCTGAAGCACTGACCCAGCAAAGCACTGGTTTCTTTCACATTGTCTCAAGAGTCAGAACAAGAGAATTAAAAGGGATAAACAGGTTCTGCTCTTAATTACAATTACTTTTCGACAATCACATGTTGTACCATCGTTGCACGGAATCTATTTGGGGGTTCAGTTCTTCATTTTTCAACTTTTGCCCTCACAAACCTCGGCAATATGTTCTGTGAGCGTTTTATATTTCACTGCACTCTCCGGATAAAACAAGCATGATCAAATCAAACTTCCAGCTATTGACAGTCTTGGGAATCAATTGTTCTCTGCCCAAGTAGTTTTCTTTTACATTTCATTTTAGCATCCTGCGCGCTGGGCTTGTCTGCTCCCGGGGGTCCGGCACATAAACGCAGCAAGTCATAATAGCGTGTAGGGAGAACTTGCTGTGCGGGTGAATGTTCAGCTTTATAAGCGCAACCAATTCTACATTAATAATAACTAACAACTGGAGTTTGACGGCTGTCATTAATATATGTGTGTATGACTAGAGGCTATTATCCCCCCCACTGCTACTATAGGCACCATCTCTCCCTACTATACCTGCTATCCCACAGCCCCAGTCCCTTCCCAGAGGCTATTATCCCCCCACTGCTACTATAGGCACCATCTCTCCCTACTATACCTGCTATCCCACAGCCCCAGTCCCTTCCCAGAGGCTATTATCCCACTGCTACTATAGGCACCATCTCTCCCTACTATACCTGCTATCCCACAGCCCCAGTCCCTTCCCAGAGGCTATTATCCCCCCACTGCTACTATAGGCACCATCTCTCCCTACTATACCTGCTATCCCACAGCCCCAGTCCCTTCCCAGAGGCTATTATCCCCCACTGCTACTATAGGCACCATCTCTCCCTACTATACCTGCTATCCCACAGCCCCAGTCCCTTCCCAGAGGCTATTATCCCCCCACTGCTACTATAGGCACCATCTCTCCCTACTATACCTGCTATCCCACAGCCCCAGTCCCTTCCCAGAGGCTATTATCCCCCCACTGCTACTATAGGCACCATCTCTCCCTACTATACCTGCTATCCCACAGCCCCAGTCCCTTCCCAGAGGCTATTATCCCCCCACTGCTACTATAGGCACCATCTCTCCCTACTATACCTGCTATCCCACAGCCCCAGTCCCTTCCCAGAGGCTATTATCCCCCCACTGCTACTATAGGCACCATCTCTCCCTACTATACCTGCTATCCCACAGCCCCAGTCCCTTCCCAGAGGCTATTATCCCCCCACTGCTACTATAGGCACCATCTCTCCCTACTATACCTGCTATCCCACAGCCCCAGTCCCTTCCCAGAGGCTATTATCCCTCCACTGCTACTATAGGCACCATCTCTCCCTACTATACCTGCTATCCCACAGCGCCAGTCCCTTCCCAGAGGCTATTATACCTCCACTGCTACTATAGGCACCATCTCTCCCTACTATACCTGCTATCCCACAGCCCCAGTCCCTTCCCAGAGGCTATTATCCCCCCACTGCTACTATAGGCACCATCTCTCCCTACTATACCTGCTATCCCACAGCCCCAGTCCCTTCCCAGAGGCTATTATCCCCCCACTGCTACTATAGGCACCATCTCTCCCTACTATACCTGCTATCCCACAGCCCCAGTCCCTTCCCAGAGGCTATTATCCCCCCCCCCCCCCACTGCTACTATAGGCACCATCTCTCCCTACTATACCTGCTATCCCACAGCCCCAGTCCCTTCCCAGAGGCTATTATCCCCCCACTGCTACTATAGGCACCATCTCTCCCTACTATACCTGCTATCCCACAGCCACAGTCCCTTCCCAGAGGCTATTATCCCCCCACTGCTACTATAGGCACCATCTCTCCCTACTATACCTGCTATCCCACAGCCCCAGTCCCTTCCCAGAGGCTATTATCCCCCCACTGCTACTATAGGCACCATCTCTCCCTACTATACCTGCTATCCCCCATTATCACTTCCCAGTATCTCACAGGCAGCTAACACTTTGGTTAGTATATTGGAAACATGTTTTCCTTGCCAATCATGGAACATGCGTAGGAGCTGTGACTGCTCAGAAATCATTTCAGGAGCTGATTCCATGCGTGTCAGTAGGACCCTGAGGAATATGGCAGGCAGGTATTATGCATGGGTCGGGAGGGGGCAGCTCACCCAATGATCACAGTCACACAGAAAATGCTAGATGGATCAATAAATGAATAGGTGCTGTAACCTGCGAGCCCCTTTCAAGTGCAGTAATGGAAAACAGACTTGTGTTTTTACTTTTTTGCTATTTTCTTGTCAATCTCCCGTGACAACTATTTAACGGCGATGGAGGGCAAAATGATAGGCTGCGGCAGGGCTTGGTCTGAGCGGATTTCAGTATTTCACAATTGTTGAGAATTAAAGGGGAAGTTTGGGTTCATTTTAGTAGTTTCAGATGGGAGTGATGTGAGTGACTTGCTATTGGTGTTCATTTTATTTTTTTAATAATTATATACCTTTCTATTGCTGCGCTCCCCTTCTGCCCTATATACCTGGGCCCCACTGCTGCTGCCGAGTAATAGGGAAATGTTGAGGAATATTCTATGGGAGTTTGTGGTTGTGCAGAAAAGGGCAGTTATATTTGTCAGAAAGATATTTATATATAAGTACATTCAAAAAAGGTTTTCATTCTTATATTTCATTACACTGTGTGCGGTTTTTCTCTATTGTTTAGCCATGTGTAGCTGCATCTTTTTACTATTTAGTGTGATGGGCACGGGATGGGGTTGGTCCAGGCAGGAGAGCGAGCGGTGACATCACAGGGACAGGGCCGGTGATGTCATAGCTCGGGCTGGTGAAGTCACTGGTCATCAGTGATTGGCTGATCACCTTGTCAGCCTAATAACCTGCCAGTCAACTTATTTGGTTCTAAATTGGGAAATCGAGGCAGACAGTTTTGACCTGGACAACCCTAGCACAGGAACAGAAATATCATGCTGGTCAAAGTATTGAATGTCCCCCAAGTTTGACGTGGGGTTCAGGTGTATTGGTGTCCAAGAGGCCCACCCACCAACCCTGCTACCACTGCCCACTGATTCCTGTAGCAATCACTTGCTCACTTCTTTATCCCCCTACGCCAGTTGTTAGCTCACTGCCGTCCTGTTGGCTTTGCCCTACCAATAGGGCTCATCTAATGATTTGTCCCTCAGGCCAATAATCAGATCCTTGTGCAGCAGAGAAGCTCATCCACAAACCAATATGATCCTCATCCATTGAGGGTTTCCAGTTTATCCTGATTAGGGTCGGACTGGGCCACTGGGACACTGGGAAAAATCCCGGTGGGCCCCGGCAGCCCAGACCCAACTCTTGCCGGCACTCCCCCTGCCTGACCATTCCTCCCCTGACACGTTAAACTTACACACAGTCAGGGGAGGACGTCGTGTGGGGGAACCTTCAGGAGGTTAGGGGGGCCCCTGTGGGGGGGTGGGGTTAGGGGATGTGGCCAGTGGGGGCACCTGTAGGGCCCCTGGGGAGTCCGACCCCTGATCCTGATCATTATCTATCTCAAACAGAATTCTATTTGTTTTAGTGCCCAACATGAGCCAAAATGGCGGCATCCAGATCAGTAGTGGCCAAGTCAAACAGGCAATATAAACTACTGGCATCATTTTCGTATTCCTTGAGTACCCAGTATTGCTATGGTGGGAACCGAGGATCTAACAGACGGGGTAGATAACATCACGGCTAACACTTGCTTTTATGAACATTATCTTCAATTCCAAAACAAATGGATTTTCATGAGCCCTTTGGCTGGGAGATAATTCTCCTTGATGTCTAAGCCCCGGACCCAAGATGGGAATAATATATAGTCGCTCACTTTATAAAAAGGAGATTTGTGAGCAGAAATGAAGCCGCGGCTTCACAGGACGCGACGCTACTGGATTTGCCGGAGTTCTAAGCCTGAATTAGTTTATAGATAAGGGGACGCTGCCAAAATGCAACATGAGATTCTAAATTAAAATATGATGAAGTCAGCGTCTGCACCTGTTTTTTCCCCTTTAATTTCCAATGTATCCTCTTTGCCTATCAGCGCAGTTCACACTTATAGATTATCCAGAACATCTGTTCCCTCTAATTCAGCAGAGATATTTTTACGCTGTAGCCAAGTCACATCTTTTACAGGTCAGCGCTGATTAAATATTGCCCCCGTGCAATTGAATTTTATTCCTTGTAAAAGGCCTCGCTGCTGTTGGCTACAAATCAGTAAGATTCACATTCAATGCATCCCGTATCTCATCTCAAGTTAACGTGTGTTTGCTTTTCCAGAGTCCGTGGATGACTGTCCCAGTAACTGCTATGGGAATGGCGAATGTGTCGCTGGGAACTGCCACTGTTTTCTTGGTTTCCTAGGACCGGACTGTGGGAGAGGTAAGGAATAATGCCCCGGTGTGTTGAGCGGTACAAGGTGTAGTCTGTGTAGTTCTGGTACCAGACATTAGGTTGCTGTAGTGCAGTAGTGCTCCTCTTGGTTTGGAACATTAGAGTAACTGGAACCCAGCCTTAAGGTCCCCATACACATTGAGATTCACTCGCTTGGCAGGGTTGCCAAGCGAGCGGATCTTCACCCGATATCCCCACCTACGTCTAGGTAAAAAAAAAAAAATTTGATCGAATTATAGTGGCGTCCATGGGGCAGTCGGTTCGGGGGCCGCATGAACGAGCCGATGCGGTCCCCGTTCCGACTGAATTTTCTAACCTGGCCGATCGAGATCTGGCCAATTTTAGGCCAGATATCGGTTGGGCAGGCCCCTCGTTTCTGCCCCTACACGGGCCGATAAGCTGCCGAATCGGTCTAAGGGACCCATATGAGCAGTTACGATCGGCCCATGGGTGGGTATAATACAGCAGGAGTCATCTGAAAATACAGGAAAGGTGGTCATACATTATAAAATCTATAAAATCTCCAAACGAGCTGATCTTTCCCACCTAAATCTAGTATAAATAAATCTATAGCAACTGGACTTGTTAAGTAATCATTGAAGATGTTTCACTCCTCATCCAAGCAGCGTATGGGAAGTCCTCAGCATATTAGCAGATTAGTGGAAGAGTCCATATGCTGAGGGCTTCCCATACCAGTCAGTTGAACTGAAGAAGCTGCTCGGATGAGTAGTGAAATGTCTTCAATGATTACATAACAAGTCCAGTTGCTTTAGATTTATTTATACTAGATATACCATGACCTGGATGAATGAAAATCTTCATAGTCATCTTTCCCACCTGGGCAATATCAGGCCCTAGGGCCAGACAACAGGAGCAAGGACCACATCAATGAGCCCACGTGGTCCCCAACCCAACTTAAAAACCAAAACTGCCTGATTTTTATCAGTGGGGTAGGCCCATAGGGGTCCCATATAGACAGATAAGCTACTGAATTGGTCTAAAGGACTCGAATGGACAGCTTAAATCTGCCCGTGTATGGTCATCTTAAGATTCTTTTAAGTTTGGTACAATATAGAAAGCATAACTTGGTAAAAGTACGGCTGAATCCTCTAGGGACCTGTCTAGGATAGTATAGTACAGCAGGACTCCTATAGGAATATTTCCTGGTTTGTACAGTATAGCAGGACTGTTCTGTGTTGGTTGGTATAATATAGCAGAGCTCCTCTAGGTACCTTTCTAGGATTGTATAGTATAGTAGGATTCTGGAAACCTTTCTTGGTTGTTATAGCATAGCAGGACTCTTCTAAGACCTTTTCTAGGTAGAGCAAAACTCCACTGGCAACAGGTCTATGTTGGTACAGTCCCCCTCAGAATATCCATTAGACTGTCCTTATAAACAACTTTCGATTGTAGAGTTACTTGGACTCCTACAAATTACCTTAGGTTGGCACTAGTGATGTGAGGGTGGGCCCACAACCCATAGTAATCCAAGTTTAGCCTTAGATCAGGCAGGTTAGGGTTGAAATTTGGGTGACCATTGTGGGTTCGGGTTGGGTGCAAGTTATACTGGGAAAGTTTCCCTTTCTTGGAAGCTAAGGTGCTCGTAGAAGTAGCATACAGAGCAGAAAGACACAGGAGTGGGTCCTACAATGGCAACATTTTGCAGGTTAGGGTTGGGTTCAGGTTCTTCCAGATCACTAGTTGGTGTAGTACAGTAGAACTTCCATGGAAAGCATTCTGGGTTGATTAAAATGAACTGGAATTGCCCAGTTTGTAACAACGGGATGTGTCTGTAAAGCTCCTGAGGCTGGTTCAGTGGGACTCACCTAGAAACCTGGGGCAGTACAGGGTGCCATTTTACCCTTTTCAAAATTTTTTATAAATCATAGAAAAGGCCAAACATTATTTTTCTACATCATATTCCCAGGAGTAAACACTTGATTGGTGATTTCTACCTACCCAACAGGTACAAACCCCCCCCCCTCTTATATTATTCTTCATTCCTCCTCGCAGCATCGTGTCCCGTGTTGTGCAGCGGAAATGGACAGTATATGAAAGGTCGGTGCTTGTGCCACAGCGGCTGGAAAGGGGCAGAGTGTGACGTTCCCACAAGTCAGTGCATCGACATTACCTGCAGTAACCATGGCACTTGCATTATGGGTACCTGCATCTGCAACCCTGGGTACAAGGGTGAGAACTGCGAGGAAGGTAAGAGCCATATACTTCCAGAGCCCATTTCTAAATGTTTCTGTTTCATTTGTATTAGTCAATTGATCAGAGTGCTCTTCTGAGCACTTTTGCAACTTACATGAATTTTTTTTTTCTTTTCGTTTTCATGATATTTGCAGTTTTATACTAAATCACGAATGTGTAATAGGAACACTCCCCTTCTGTTCTGTCCAGGTAGTTTCAATACCTAAACTATTTTCCATTTAAGTTGTGTGGGGGGCTATATACAGGGCCATCATCTGCAATCAGGGGCCTCTTATTAGCAGGGACCTTCTTCCTAGTTCGTACCTATCAGTCACGTGGGCGGTGGAACCTGCAAAATTATTGAGTGGGCCCCTTTGGAAAAATAATTCCCCCTTTGCATGCATGGCTATGCCTCTGACTCTAACCCTGCCCATTGTCCACCCAAACCCACCTTCTTTGTGGACCTCCAATCATACTTTCCTATCTCTTATTTGTTTAAACATTAACCCCCATATGTAATAAAAGGCACTAAGTTTGCCCAGGAGCAGTAACCCATAGCAACCAATAAGATGTTTGCTTTGAAACTGGTGACCAGTAAATTCTACCTGCTGATTGGTTGCTATGGGTTACTGCTCCTGGGCAAACTTAGTGCCTTTTTTACATAACCCCATAAGGATTGTTTGCACCCTCTGATGTTTACAAATTGTTAACAAATTGGCTTCATATAGGATCTATGACCAATGTGATAGAATGTTCCAAAGACTGCTAGAATCTCAGCCATAAAGTGTGAGAGAACTGCTGCTTTGTGAGGAAAAAAAGAAGGGAGATTCCACTTTTCCGCTTCCACTGGACATCCTTTTTTGATTTTAGTGTTCTTTTTCTGGCATTGAGCTATTGTGTTTGCCCTTTGCACAATCTTATTTTTGGTTCACTGACTTGCAAGACGGTGAGACTCCCAGGCAGCCTCGGTATCTACCGAAAATGACGTGCGAAAAGCAGGAGTAAAATCAAGACTGAAAAAAAAATCATACTTTCACACCATTTTCTCTTGTAACATTCTCAGGACTGTAGTGTGTAGTTATATATACTTATATACTTATAGTGGCAGACCCATCAGCTTAGCTCCGAAACTTAGTTTAATATACTGTATTAGGCAAGTCTAACACTGTCTGCTGTTGAAAAATTCCAAGTACGGGTATCAGATGCGTTACCTGGAAACCCTTTATCCAGAAAGTTCAGAATTACAGGAAGGCCATAAGATATAATTACCCCTTATTGGGGGCAGAACAGTCCTATTGTGTTTATTTAATGGTTAAATCATTCCCTTTTCTCTGTAATAATAAAACAGTACCTGTACTTGATCCCAACTAAGATATAATTACCCCTTATTGGGGCAGAACAGCCCTATTGGGTTTATTTAATGGTTAAATGATTCCCTTTTCCCTGTAATAATAAAACAGTACCTGTACTTGATCCCAACTAAGATATAATTACCCCTTATTGGGGGCAGAACAGCCCTATTGGGTTTATTTAATGGTTAAATGATTCCCTTTTCTCTGTAATAATAAAACAGTACCTGTACTTGATCCCAACTAAGATATAATTACCCCTTATTGGGGCAGAACAGCCCTATTGGGTTTATTTAATGGTTAAATGCTTCACTTTTCTCTGTAATAATAAAACAGTACCTGTACTTGATCCCAACTAAGATATAATTACCCCTTATTGGGGCAGAACAGCCCTATTGGGTTTATTTCATGGTTAAATGATTCCCTTTTCTCTGTAATAATAAAACAGTACCTGTACTTGATCCCAACTAAGATATAATTACCCCTTATTGGGGGCAGAACAGCCCTATTGGGTTTATTTAATGGTTAAATGATTCCCTTTTCTCTGTAATAATAAAACAGTACCTGTACTTGATCCCAACTAAGATATAATTACCCCTTATTGGGGCAGAACAGCCCTATTGGGTTTATTTAATGGTTAAATGCTTCACTTTTCTCTGTAATAATAAAACAGTACCTGTACTTGATCCCAACTAAGATATAATTACCCCTTATTGGGGCAGAACAGCCCTATTGGGTTTATTTCATGGTTAAATGATTCCCTTTTCTCTGTAATAATAAAACAGTACCTGTACTTGATCCCAACTAAGATATAATTACCCCTTATTGGGGCAGAACAGCCCTATTGGGTTTATTTCATGGTTAAATGATTCCCTTTTCTCTGTAATAATAAAACAGTACCTGTACTTGATCCCAACTAAGATATAATTACCCCTTATTGGGGCAGAACAGCCCTATTGGGTTTATTTCATGGTTAAATGATTCCCTTTTCTCTGTAATAATAAAACAGTACCTGTACTTGATCCCAACTAAGATATAATTACCCCTTATTGGGGCAGAACAGCCCTATTGGGTTTATTTCATGGTTAAATGATTCCCTTTTCTCTGTAATAATAAAACAGTACCTGTACTTGATCCCAACTAAGATATAATTACCCCTTATTGGGGCAGAACAGCCCTATTGGGTTTATTTCATGGTTAAATGATTCCCTTTTCTCTGTAATAATAAAACAGTACCTGTACTTGATCCCAACTAAGATATAATTACCCCTTATTGGGGGCAGAACAGCCCTATTGGGTTTATTTCATGGTTAAATGATTCCCTTTTCTCTGTAATAATAAAACAGTACCTGTACTTGATCCCAACTAAGATGTAATTACCCCTTATTGGGGCAGAACAGTCCTATTGGGTTTATTTAATGGTTAAATGATTCCCTTTTCTCTGTAATAATAAAACAGTACCTGTACTTGATCCCAACTAAGATATAATTACCCCTTATTGGGGGCAGAACAGCCCTATTGAGTTTATTTAATGTTTGAATATTATACAATATAATGTCCCCAAGAGTGTCACATTTCAAGTTTACTTGTAACCCCCCCCCCCCCAAAGTTTGTTTTAATGGGTTAAAAAAAAATCACTATTAGTAAAATATGCTGAGTTTATTGGTGATGAAACACTGGCCCATTCCGGCACGTAGGCTCATTCCTTTGCTTTTGCCTAATATCGACTATGGTCCACTAACCCACCAAGAACATGGGAACACAGGACAGTGAATGGCGCCCGGGGATTCCTCGGAATAAAGAACGTATCCCCGATCGGGCCAGCAGCTAGGAGATTAAAGTAGCCATTGTCTCCAGCATCTTTTGAAAGGAGCTCATTTTAGCTTGAAAAATGGCCCCAGGATTATGATAAATGGGAAGGTCGGACATGCACATTCCCCTCTCCTAATCCTTGGCTGCGGAGCTGAGGCAGCAGAAAGGCTGCCGCGTATGATGGAGACCTTTTTTTTCCCAGTGACCTTCATTGCACATGATTAATTACCCAGCCATATCTGCTGTCAGTGGGCTCCTGATCTCTGTCCCTCTCCTCCGTTGGGAGGTTGGGATGCTCTCAGCGCGCACCTTCCTTCCCTATGACTTTGTGTACGGACGCTAACAGATGTCACAACATTCCATTGCACGGCCTAAACAGGCCTAGAGATTCAATACCACAACCTCTTTCAAAGCGGAGTCCCGGGGTGTGTGGATCAGCTGCCATTTTATACACTATTGCACCATGATCGGGGAGTGGTGGCCATTTTGTATTACAGGAAACAATGCCTCACTCTAGTAAAACTATACCTCCGGAATGAATACTTAACCTACATATAGTTGATATCATATTAAGTATGATATATCAGTAAATATATAATGTATATATATATATATATGATATAGTAGTGTATATATAATTAGTGATGTCGGGGTCAAGGAAAACTCAACCTGTGCCTGACCCTAACCTGCCGACACCCAACCTGAATCTTACCCAACTCAGCTTCTGCCCTGTATTTATAGACATAATACTGTATATGTAATGTATTTATAGATATAAATACAGGGCAGAAGCCTATAAATTCAGAAGCCGGAAGACTGAGGTCAGCAGTGTTTGGTCACGGGTGGGGAGAGCAGGCGAAAGAGCTCAGCCCAAACCACACACTATCTTTATTCTAGGCTATTGTGGGGGGAAAAGGGCTAATTTGCAGATAAAGCATATTCCATAGACTGACATACATGACTATCCATAGCATTCTTGTTTTTGACTTTGGTCTATTGGCGTTACTCTTCTTAAGCTGGCCATACACGCACCGATAATATTGTAGGAAACCTCGTTTCGTACGATATTCGCAGGAAGCTGCTGATATCGGTCGACTCACCGATCGGCCAGGTTAAAAGATTTTGATCAGGCGCCATAGAAGGCGCCTGATCAAAATCTGCCTTCAGGGCTGAATCGGCAGAAAGAGTTAGAAATCCTATTGTTTCTACCTCCTTATCTGCTGTTTCAGCCCTGAAGGTTAGTGGCGGATCTAACGATCTGAAGATCGCAAATCGCCACGTGTGTGGCCACCTTTATGGTTGTTGATTGGTTGCTTCTTCAAGTCACATTGGCACATTTGTTTGTGTTGCTTCTTTTTTAATTGGTTGATCACATTTGCCTATAAGTAGCTGTTGCTTCTATTGTAGCTTTTGATTTTTGGTTGTTGCCACCTAAGTAGGTATTGCTCCTACAAACTAGTTCATAACCTGTATTGCTTATTGCAGTGGACTGCATCGACCCAACCTGCTCAGGCCGCGGGGTGTGTGTGCGAGGAGAGTGCCACTGTGCCATTGGCTGGGGAGGAGCGAGCTGCGAGAATCCCAGGGCTACCTGCTTAGACCAGTGTTCTGGGCATGGGACCTATCAAACTGAGACCGGTGTCTGCTCCTGTGACCCCAACTGGACTGGACATGACTGCTCAACAGGTATTTGGATATTCTTTCATGCTTTTTTCAGTTTACATATGCAGAAAGATCTGCGTGTGTGTATGACCCTACTTTGCCTCCTCTGGGGTTTTCTGTTTAAAGACCGTTTGCAACATGAACTCAACGAATAGATCTTTTGCTGAGCATACATTTTGCCTTTTAATTGTTTTTATTATATATAATTTTTTGCTCTGAACAAGAATGTGAAACCTGTTTCATTGTCTAACTTCCTGTGTCACTTCCTGGTTCTGCTGAGTCACTGTTTGTGGAGTAATAGCTAGTAGACATTACACAGATAAGTCCTCTACATAATGAACTGCTCCTCATACCAAACCCTATTAGAGTCTAAAGGTGCCCATACACGGACCGATTCTAGCTGCCGATATGGGTCCCTTAGACTGATTCGGCAGCTTATCGGCCCGTGTATGGGCACTACCGATGGGCCTGCCCGACCCATATCTATAGGCCCTATAGCCTCATATACAGTGGGGTATGTCAGGGAAGTTCTCAACCTTCCTAATGCCGTGACCCTTTAATACAGTTCCTCATGTTGTGGTGACCCCCAACCATAAAATTATTCCTAAGTCCATCGGAAATATGTGTTTTCCAATGGTCTTAGGCGACCCCTGTGAAAGGGTTGTTCCACCCCCAAAGGGGAACCCCTGCTATAGGGGGAGACTGATATTTTCCATTATTGCTTTAAAAAAATAAACAGTAAAAAAGCAACATTGTCTTATAGTCAAACTACTTTCTGGCTATCCTGGCAACAAGATTGCAGTTGCGGCTGTTCGTTAGACAAAATATCGAGAAGCATTCGAACAAAAATAAAAATATTTCTTCCTTCCGTGCCGTCTTGGAAGCTTTTTTAGAGGTGATTTTCCCTCTAAGGCCTGTTGCGTTTCATCATTGGCAACCTGACAGCCGCATCACGTACTGACCCAGAAGCCACAGATCACTGTATATTCATCCAAGCGGCATGGTTCCAGCTGACTGGCCAGACACTTGCCGTACACGGAGCTGTTGATGGATCAGCATCCGCAAGGCGCGGCCATGTGTCGGCATTCAGCCTGTGTGCCTAATGTATCTTTGTAGACATTGTCATATCTCATTGATCAAAAAAGATGTTGGTGATAAACCAGAGTTCTACTCCTCAGGGCTCTAAACACTGTATATGAAATCCCATGTTCAATGCGTGTCTTGCCCAAGGCCACCCACATACACAGCGTTTTTGGGGAGAAGAGTCTCCAGCGTCCTCCCTCCCTAAAGCCTCTCATTGGAAGGGTGTGAATATCTCCAGAGGAGACATAAACCCTCTGCTAGTTACTGGAGGAAATACCTTTCAGCCAAATGGAGACCACAAGGTCATGTGTCTGGTTTTCGTCAACGGATAAGGAACCAAGAGGCAAAAGGTTAGAGCATGCCACTACTGTACATAAGCCCCGCTATATTAGAAAATTATTTATAGGCCCCATAAATCATGGAACTAATTAGCAAACTGTATCAGGCCATGGAGAAGTCATTGAATTCCCACCGGCGCTCAGGTATTTTAATGGTGAGGAAAAAGAACGTTGAGATTTGGGGTTGGACAAACTCATTGACAACAGGGTATTATTAATAATATGGTGTTATTATTTGCTATCAAATGTTTATACAAAGCTGTAGAGTTGGAGTCCCATAGGCCAGATGTGGCTCTCCAGGGTATTTTGATGGCCCTCTACAGATCTGTGCCCAATAATATCCTTTGAAATGAAACATTCTCTCTCATCCACTCAGCCTATGGGCCAATCAGTCAGACAGTGTACATCATAACCCTTGTTTGTGCACCTTTATAATCTAAACTAACTAGCCCACCATAGAGCAACTGTTTCCCTGTGTCTGTAACATGAACGATGGAAAACACAGAGCAATTTTTGTGGTTTTTCCACTCAAAACATGGAATCAATAGCCCCAAAATCCTCTCAGCCCCCCTCCCCCCTACCACCACATTGCTGGCAGAGCGTTAGGCCTTTTAGGTTGAAGACACACGGAGCTAATAGTAGCAGCTACTTTTTTCACGGCTACTAAACACCAGAAAATCCCCTGCCATAGACAATACTTAGAATTGCCTCTGCTAAAACATACATAACAATATCAGTAAATGATCAGCATTGTCTATTTTAGTAGCGGTGACAAGTAGCTGCTACTGTTAGCTCCACTTGTCTTCACCCTTAGGTTCAGAACCTCTAGCCACATGAAATTGCTATTATTAATGGGTCAGTGACCCTGGAAACCAGAAAGCAAATTGCTTACAATTTCAGTGTGTCGTTCAAACAGCTGTCTGGTTGCTGGGCTGAAATACCCCAATAACTATAGAGCCCTGGAGCAAGAAAGAGTCTTTTAGGGTGAAGACACACAGAGCTACTAGTAGCAGCTACTTGTCACGGCTGCTAAAATAGACAATGCTGATCATTTACTGATAATTGTCTCTGTGTGTGTTTAGCAGAGGCAATTCTCAGTATTGTCTATGGCAGGGGATTTTCTGGAGTTTAGTAGCCATGAGAAAGTAGCTGCTATTAGTAGCTCTGTGTGTCTTCACCCTTAGGGTGAAGACACACGGAGCTACTAGTAGCAGCTACTTGTTGTGGCTACTAAAACATACAATGCTGGTCATTTACTGATAACTGTCTCTATGTGTATTTTAGCAGGCAATTCTCAGTATTGTCCCTGGCAGGGTATTTGTATGTATGTATGTGTATGTATATATTTATTTATAAAGCGCTACTTATGTACGCAGCGCTGTACAGTAGAATACATTAATACAAACAGGGGGTTATTAAGATAATAATAGATAAATACAAAGTACAACAATAAATATAAATAGATACAAGATAAATACAGTTGCAATAAGTTAAGAGTCAAAGACACAAGAGGATGGAGGTCCCTGCCCCGTAGAGCTTACAATCTATATTTTCTGGCATTTAGTAGCTGTAAAGAAGTAGCTGCTACTAGTTGCTCTGTGTGTCTTCACCCTTAAGGGTAATGGAACAGAGGAAGATTAAGTTGCACAAATTGAGACCACTGATTACAATGTTGTCACCTGAAAGCACTTCTTTGAGCTGGTTACCATGTAAGTCAATGGGGCAAGTTGGTTGCTTTGGTGGCCAGTTTTTTGCTGCTTAAAGATGCCCCATGTTCCATTACGCTGAAAAGTAGAGCAGAAGCAGATGATAACGTGTGAATGTACGGGCACTGATTGCCTGTATATTATTCTATTATACACAGAACCAAAATTACGGAACGGAGTAGTCTGCGTTATGATTGCTAACATGCCCAGGCCAATCAATATCTGGCGCCCGCGGTGAATGCACTGGGCCCCCTGTATAAATGAGGACCGTTTAAAGCCATGAAAGGGGAGTAAATTCAGCTCAGTGCTCGCAGGACACGGACGCCACAGGGCCCAAGCAGCATGGGGGGAAATTTATTTGGTTATTTTGTTTGCAGCAGAATTGCAGTTAAAAGAACGAATGGACAATCTCTCCAACTGAAGAGGCAGTAAAATCAATAGTCCCTTACCATGTATTCTAATAAGCTCCAAACCAGAGCAGTCACTTAATAACCCCCTCAGTGCCAGGAGCTTGTCAGTCAGGTCTCTGTCACCAACAAACGGTTATATTAATATAATAATAATAAGTAGTAAAATGGTTTTTATTGTGTACACCAGTCAGACAAGTTGAATAAGAGAATAACAAATTGCAAAGGGATTGCATACTGGCAGATATTAAGGTGGCCATACACGGTGCAATTCGCTCATATGGCGAGGTGGCTAAACAAGCAGATCTTATCCCAATATGCCCACCTATAGTGACCAATATTGGGCTAATTTGATTGTTTGGACCAAGGGCAGGAGGAAACTTTGTGTGACTTCGGCAAACCAAAGTGATGCGTAGGCCTTTCCACCGGTGACTCCTATTGTTGCTCTCGGAGCGGCAGACTCCCCCCATCGGATATACGTGTACCAATAACAATCTTTCCTGTGACCACTGGCGAATCGTCAGATATGGAGGGAGAAACAATATGGATTCTACCTCTACCTGATGATTCCTGCGATATCGGTAGTCATGACGTTCCGCCATACACGCACTGAATATCGTACAAAACTAGGTTCGTTTTCATTAATTATTATTTATAGTTTTTTTAGTTATTCTTCTGTCTCTTTCCAGCTTTTATATGGGGGTCACTGACCCTGGCAGTCAAAAACTATTGCTCTATGAGGCTGCAATTTTCTTGTAACTGTTACTTTTTTTGATTAATTATCTTTCTATGCAGGTCCTCTCCTATTCCAATTCCTGTCTTTTGTTCAACTCATTGCCTGTTTGCTACAGTACATAAGACCCTAACAACCAGATAGTGGTTGAGATACCAAACTGGAGAGCTGCTGGACAAAAAGCTATATAACTGAAAGCTTATAAATATGAAGACCAATTGCAATTTGTTTTAGAATATCAATATCTACTGCCCATCATACCAAAAGTTAATTTAATGGGGTTTTTATACATTAAATATACAGTAGGAAAGTTTTAGGAGCAGTTTTGAGTTTTTTCCCTGCCTCCCCTATATCTGCCATCTTGAAAATGTGGCCAGATCCCCAGAATTGGCATCATTAACTCTTTCATTGCTACGTCACAGAAAGGGAAATTTACATGGGGAGGGGTCATTTTTACGGCACCATGCCTTTAGAGTGGGAAACAAGCACTGGGCAGAATGCCACAGTTGCCTCTGATGATGTCTGATTCCTAATTGGTGGATGCACAAGTGGCCGAATCCCCAGAATTGCCAACATTAACTCTTTCAGTGCTACATCAGAGAAAGGGAAATTTACATGGGGTAATTTTTACAGCACTATGCTTTTATAGTGGGAAACAAGCACTGGGCAGAATGCCACAGTTGCCTCTGATGGTGTCTGATTCCTAATAGGTGACTGCACAAGTGACTCCGGTTCCTAAACAGACCCCTGAGACCAGGGCTTATTGATACTCTTGTTTGGTGCAAACTGTTTACTGATTGCCTCGGGGTTCTCCTGTTCCCTTTGTTTCCCTTAATCATTTTTTGTTATTATTATATTTGGTCTCCCTTTCACCATCTTGTCAGAGAGGTCAAACGCACACTCAGTGGCTCTAATAGGAAATATCAAGCTTCCTTGTGAAGTCAGGCCCTTACAGGGAGCCGGCGTTACGCCAAATCATTGGCCCTTTGCAACGACTGCCAAAGGACAAGTGGGTTTTTTTTTAGATCTGGAAATAGAGACGGGTCAGAAGTCAGTCAGGGCCCCCGGCAGCACTATGAAATATGTGAGAGGCCGCGTATATTTGCTTAGAATGTTCCACCTCCGATAAGTATTGCCTTATTGATCCGGGGAACGGAGGCAGAGAAATGTATGATATATATGTGTGTGGGGACGTGCCGCAGTACAGGAGCCTTCTCAGACAGGAGGCCTATAAAAACAAGACACTGAATAAATAGAAGATTGGATTGGACGCTTGTAAATTCCCCTCTTTTGATGTCCTTTATGCAGAGCCATTGAATTAATAAGGGAGGGGGTCGCTCTCATACATCCATGTCATACAGGCAAACTGCAGGCAATATCTGTATGAAAGGCTGCGGTAAGATTATATTATAAAATCAGATTCTCACACTGCCCAGTAAATCAGTCTGGGGGGGGGCTAGTGGCTTGTGGTGCAAGTCATGTCAAAGAAACCATGGCTTAAATCATTTTCCACAGCTTGATATATAGGCCTCCTATTATTATTATTAACATTTATTTATAAAGCACCAACATATTCCGCAGCGCTGTACAATAAGTTGGTTTCATACACTGGGCATACAGAGTAACATATAAAGCAATCAATAACTGATACAAGAGGGGAGGGGAGCCCTGCCCAAAAGAGCTTACACTCTACAGGGAATTACTGCATTTCATACATTGGGCATACAGAGTAACATATAAAGCAATCAGTAACCAATACAGGAGGGGAAGGGAGCCCTGCCCAAAAGAGCTTACACTCTACAGGGAATTACTGCATTTCATACATTGGGCATACAGAGTAACATATAAAGCAATCAGTAACCGATACAGGAGGGGAAGGGAGCCCTGCCCAAAAGAGCTTACACTCTACAAGGAATTACTGCATTTCATACATTGGGCATACAGAGTAACATATAAAGCAATCAGTAACCGATACAGGAGGGGAAGGGAGCCCTGCCCAAAAGAGCTTACACTCTACAAGGAATTACTGCATTTCATACATTGGGCATACAGAGTAACATATAAAGCAATCAGTAACCGATACAGGAGGGGAAGGGAGCCCTGCCCAAAAGAGCTTACACTCTACAAGGAATTACTGCATTTCATACATTGGGCATACAGAGTAACATATAAAGCAATCAGTAACCGATACAGGAGGGGAAGGGAGCCCTGCCCAAAAGAGCTTACAATCTACAAAGAGTAGTCTTGCACAAGATCTTGGTCATGGGGCAGTTTTGGACAATATTCCCTTGCTTAAAACCATGGCTTCAGAACACACATCAGAAATGCCCTTTTTTACCCCTTTAGAGTCATGTGAAATCATCAACACAGATTATTTTTTTCTTGCCTGTATACATGAGATTTACCCTTATCCCTTGAAAAGTGTAAAATCAAGGGTTTATATGCATTCACATAATGCCAATAGGGGTTCCACCTGGCTGCTATTTTCCGGCGTAACCAGTAAAATACCAGCCCGGGCCAGAGCCGATATTACATATTTACAGGCAATGTATGTGCAGGTAAATTGGTATAATTACCTGTTGTTTTGCCCCCAGCCCACCCCCAATTCCTGCTCACAGGTCAGCCCTCTACTGTCTACAGAAGCCCAATCTGTTCCGCACTACCCCTTTGATGCCATTGCCCTGCCCCTTTTGTGCCCGTTGTATCATAACCCAACCTATTTTGTGTCATTACTCTGCCCCAACCTGACCCACCTCCCCAATACCCTATATTCCTAGTGAAAGGTGGCAACTCTAATTGCCAGACTTGGGTTTTCTTGTCCTTTACCGCTGGGTTATTGCGCTTTGGTGCTGCAACCCATAGCACTAAATCAGAAATTTGGTCCCAGCTGGTTTCTACAGGTAACCGCACAGCAAAAATGTTAGTATAGAAGCCCCACTGTTTGAGGGCAAAACTCCAGAACTCGTTCCACATGCCTTTAGCCTAATTTTAGTAACTTCTCTGTGCCAGCACCGACCCAATGGTGTGTTTCAGTAGAACGGAGTGGCAGGCTAATGGTGCTCAGGGTTAAATATACTGTATTTGGAAAATTACATTTTGTCCACAACAACCTATTGTCTGCCGTTATCTCATTATCTCCTAACTCCCAGTAACTCCCAACAGATGATTTCTAAGCTAATCAGGTCAACACTAATAAGAGAGAATTGAATTGGCTGGCAAAGCAACCAGCGTCGGACTTTTTAATAAGGTAGAAAAGCAGTTTGGGTTTTAAAATGCAATTTTCTCGTATTCCTTCAGCAATTTTAAGCAAAACCTGGGAAATTACTGGTAAATGTCAGCGCACTCTCGCAGATAAAAGGGGCACGTTTTCTCTCATCCTCTCTGGGAATGAAAGCACCCTGCGCAGAACTGTCGAGACGCAGAATAAGTATGGATGTTTTTTGTTCTTAGGTAATATGCTCTATTCTGAGTCAGGGGATTATTAGCAAAATCCACACCCCCTTATATTTATCAGGGGCAAGTAGCACACTACCCTTTGAAAAAAACTAGGGTCCCCAACCTGCTGCATCTGCCAAGAAAGAGTTTTAGCCCCAGTACCAACCCCGTCCCCTACCCATAATGTGGCACAATACAGGAGACCCTGCAACCATTCCGGGGCACCTTTGTTCTAGACCTCCTTCCCCATGGTAACAGAGTCTTCGGTATGGTTGTTATAACACTGCCAGGAGCCATTAAGGACAATTATGTGTTTAGTGAGGAGCAAGGAGGAGGCTAAGATGTAAGAAGACAAGTACAGGCCAAACAGGAACACAGGCGGGCTTACAAAGGCAAGGCAAAAGGTAGTCACTGGCACATTATAAACTGCCATATAAAGGGTACACAGGCACGTAAGTAGCATGGAAAAGTCCCGAGCAAAGCACCAAAGAGGTGCCAAACAGTCTCAAAGTCCAATTACAAGCAGATGGTCAGGGCAAGCAGTGTACAAGCAGACAGGCCATGGGTCAATACTAGAATGATGACCAACAGGAGCACCTACTGTATCTCCTCTGGCACTCCATTTTAAAAGACTCATGCCTGTTTCTCCCTGCCCCTCCTGTAACAAAAGAGATGGGTGAGTCAGATGCAGGTCTATAAATACTGATGCCATTCTGGGTCGGGTTGGGAGAGTTAGGATCAGGTACAGGTTGACTTTTTGTGGAAAAGCACAAGTCACCAGAAGAGAGGCTTCTATCAGTTTTGGAACTATTCAGGTTTATAGGTAAATTCTATGTTACTATATAACAGACTACATAAAGGTGGCCATACATGGGCCGATTGTAGCTGCCGATATGGGTCCCTTAGGCCGATTCAGTAGCTTATTGGCCCATGTAGGGGCAACAACGACTGGTCTGCCCAACTGATATCTGGCCAGATATCGATCAGTCAGGTTAAAAAATTCATTCAGATCAGGGACCGCATTGGCTCGTTGATGTGGTCTCCGAACCGACTTCGCCTGTACCCGTCGTTCTAATTCAATCCGGATTCAGACTGGATTAGCCTGCATTCACCCGATATCGCCCACCCGTAGGTGGAAGTTAGTGGGAGAAGATCCGCTCGCTTGGGGACATCGCCAAGTGAGCAGATCTGAACATGTATGGCCACCTTTAGTCTTTGAAAACCACTGGTGGAGAATACCCCCTGTGTGATTGGCTTTTGTTTATCTCACAGCCACGATTTATCCCTTGGGTAAAAAAAATAACACCAAACCTGTTTGTGTCGTCTCGACCATGAAGGCAATTTGCCCAAACAGACAGTGCAGCTTTTTGCCCACACACACCGGCCATACACAAACTCCATTGGCCCACAAAGAGTAAATGCGATCGGAGTATCAGGTTAACAAGTTACAAAACCGACTTGGCCATTTTATCAATGATTTATTCCTCCATTGTTTTCACACTTAACCAGTTTTTTAATTAAATATGACTTCTGTATCATTCAACTAAGCAGATCCCCCACCGCCCCACGAATCCCTTTGGAAGTGCCGGGCACAAAAGCCTCGGCGTGACAGAATTAGAAAGCAAATACGTGAATCAATCAAGGGAGACCTTTACAATCCATGTCCGTCCCTTCTCTTCCGACTCCTTTTTCCTCTTGTTTTATAATCTGCTTATAAGATTCTTATTGTTGGAATGGATTAGTGTCACGGTCCGGAGGAATTCTTTCTTTTTTCACCGCGCCGGGATGGGGGGGCTATTCAAGTGTAACGACATTCGTCTCCAGCCAAAGATGTAGGAGGAAACGTGCAAGTGATACCAGTGTGTACATAAGGACAGATGCATGGGATTTTTTTTATTCTAATAAAGCCTTGAAAAGCTTTTTTTTCAGTTGTAAATGTGCAATAATTTGAGGGATATTTACCTGCAAATAAAACCCAGCCGAATGTTTTTACAGAGCACTAGCAACTGAAGAAAAGCCTTTCTTTATTTCCAGAGCTGGGAAAGAGTTGATGAATTCTATCATGTGCAGGAAGCCATTGCAAGGCTCCGCCCCCAGGTTTGATGTCCAAGTGAGGAGAGGATGTGTCTGAAGCAATACATGTAATTAATGCAGGCCTTCGTATGAGACCAGAAGAGATGGGATGAGTGATTTTAAACAGGGGTGCTTTCTCACTTGGTACACACCGCCCCCCCCCCTCCATTGTGTCTTTTCTGCTAATGGAACTTCCCATTTCCACTTGTGGTAAAAGGGTGTCATTTTTTATTCAAACGCATTTCGCTATATGCATTCTTCCACCCCTTCACATTCGATTCCTGCAATTTATAATTGAATATATCCTCGCCGGACACAACAGTATAGGCTGGGGCGGAAAATAGGGGCAAATTCATCACATTTCTCTGTCGTTACAAACTATATGTAACCCCCATTTGGCTATAAAATAGTCAAAACCCAAGCTAGTGTAGGTATTAGAGCATGGGGTACATACGACTCTCTTGGACAGGATGGGCTTTCACTAGATGGAAGAGACCTGCGGAGTGGGGTGTAGGGTAACTACAACTCACTGTAGCTGTGTGCAGTGCAGATTGGCAAAGATGGACGCCAGAAGGTTCTTGCAGTTGAACAATAGAACTGCTTTATTGTCAAAGAAAATCGATAATGCAGGGTTATTGCAATATACTCACATACAGATAGGATATATTTGTATATATTTGCAAAGAGTGGATGCGCACAGGTTTATCCCACCTCCTTTAGAGTCTGGGCAGGGTTAATGCACCTGGTCAGCTTGGCATCCCCTTTGGATAGATACCTCAGTCCTCAGGTTGAATACCCCTAGCTTGAGAGTCCTACAGCCGACTGTGGATCAGGGTTTAGATACTGCCTGTCTCCTATGTCTTAACCGTGGCCCTATGCTGAGGCAACATTGCCTGTATGGAAGGGTACTTCCAGCTACTTTCCTTGGTGGAGCCGAAACTGCTCTTGCTTCCTTCCCTCTCTATCTCACTTTCCTAGAAAGTGCTCTACAAGAGTAACTATCTTACTGGTCCTCGTTCACGTCGTCCCTGTCCCCGACTTCACTAGAGTGGATGATAACTCTGGGGCAATTAGGCTTTACTGGAGCCTATTCTGATCCCAGGCTCAGTGCCTTCACCTTAGACACAGCGGCAGCCAAAGAGGAAGCCACACCTCCTTGCTAAACACTATATGAGTTTGCAAGAGGTGTGGTGAACCCAAATAAACCAATAAGGCATAGATAAAGGGTGAACTAGATACATGGGTCTTTGCCCAGTAACAGCAGAAATAAGGATGTGGTAGGGTTTAAAGCCATAGGAGCAGATTAACCCTATGGGTCCCTACATATATTTACCTCACAGTTTTCCTGAAACTCTGCCAGTTCTCTGTAGTTGCATGTTAGCAAAGTGGCCTACCAAATAACACAATTTTTAAAATGTTTTTTTTTTATTTTTTGTATACAAATAAGTGGTCCATTCCATTATTCTGGCCTGCAGACGGATGCCAAGATACCGGTCGCTCCCATCCCATGTTTTCATATCACAGTGATGATCTGAGCTCTGTAATGTGTGCATTTATAGAAGATTTAACAACACTGGACCTTAGTCTTCTGCTTTATGGACGATCCCTTGGTGCCGGTTACGCAAAACGCAATGCCTGATCCATTCTTTATTGCATTCACAAGTCTAGGAATTATCTGCTCCGCCACAAATTCTCAGACCGAATTATTTTTATCCCCTCAATGAACAGAAGATTTATTCCGAGTAGTGCCGGCTAGCTTGGAAACGAAGCGGTTAACATTTTTATATCTGCTGAGCTCGTCCCTTCCCTAACAAATCCTATATGTCTGCGCTGTTTCAGAACCTGCGGCTGCTCTTCCCATCTGTAATCAATCAGAAAAAGAATTTATGTGTAGGTTTTTGGAGAAAAAGTATGTTTAAAAAAGAACTGTGCATTCCTATTTTATACATTTTCGTTTTTACATTGTTTACGTTGAGCCACCATTTTCTGATGTTGTTTATGTCGCTCACTGATCGGAAATGCAACAGGAAGTGAGTGTGGTAATAAAAGACACAAGTCTGCCTGGTGTAACCTAGCATGGTTGTGTACCTTGGTTTCTGTGTGACCACGGTGCCTCATACGGGCCAAAAGGGTAGACTTTAGTTCTATAGTTTCTCTATATGGTATTATCCAATGGCACACTTAGCCACCATTGTTATATTTTATAGTCTTAAGGCCCCCCATACACGGGCCGATTTTTTACTGTCAAACGACCGATTCCCGAACGATCCGATACTATCGTTAAGTTATCGTATAGTTGATGGTGTGCAAACGATCGTCGGCCCACTAATCCACCCGACATTATCGCCCCCAAAACCGATCGGCCAGGTTTAAAAATTTTAGTCGTTTGATGATAAAATCTGCCAGTTGGTGTGAGTGTCAGACATTTGTCTTCGAACGATTGTTCTCTGCGCATGTCATGATTGCCAGCAGCGGAAGTCACATAAATAAATAAATACCGCTTCCGCCACGACATTGGATCATACGTAGATGTACGATCGTACGTATTTTACGATAATGATACGATGAAATCTTTTGCAAATTATCGTTGCCCGTGGATGGCATATCGTATGGAAACCCGATCGCCATACGATCGTTGGTCGATATAATCGTTCGTCGCACAACGAGTGAAATCGCCTCGTGTATGGGGACCTTTACTTATAATCACCTGACAGGAAATGGAGGCTCAATCTGTAACAGGAAGTGAGTGTGGTAATAAAAGACACAAGTCTGCCTGGTGTAACCTAGCATGTTTGTGTACCTTGGTTTCTGTGTGACCACAGTGCCTCATATGGGCCAAAAGGGCAGACTTTAGTTCTATAGTTTCTCTATATGGTATTATCCAATGGCACACTTAGCCACCATTGTTATATTTTATAGTCTTAAGGCCCCCCATACACGGGCCGATTTTTTACTGTCAAACGACCGATTCCCGAACGATCCGATACTATCGTTAAGTTATCGTATAGTTGATGGTGTGCAAACGATCGTCGGCCCACTAATCCACCCGACATTATCGCCCCAAAAAACCGATCGGCCAGGTTTAAAAATTTTAGTCGTTTGATGATAAAATCTGCCAGTTGGTGTGAGTGTCAGACATTTGTCTTCGAACGATTGTTCTCTGCGCATGTCATGATTGCCAGCAGCGGAAGTCACATAAATAAATAAATACCGCTTCCGCCACGACATTGGATCATACGTAGATGTACGATCGTACGTATTTTACGATAATGATACAATGAAATCTTTTGCAAATTATCGTTGCCCGTGGATGGCATATCGTATGGAAACCCGATCGCCATACGATCGTTTGTCGATATAATCGTTCCTCGCACAACGAGTGAAATCGCCTCGTGTATGGGGACCTTTACTTATTAATCACCTGACAGGAAATGGAGGCTCAATCTGTAACAGGAAGTGAGTGTGGTAATAAAAGAAACAGGTCTGCCTGGTGTAACCTAGCATGTTTGTGTGCCCTTGGTTTCTGTGTGACCACGGTGCCTCATATGGGCCAAAAGGGCAGACTTTAGTTCTATAGTTGCTCTATATGGTATTATCCAATGGCACACTTAGCAACCATTGTTATGTTTTATAGTCTTACTTATTGATCACCTGCCAGGAAATGAAGGCTCTAGGAAGACACAGACCATAAAAGATACAGCTTTGTTCATTCATTGGCTGGTGTAAGCTAGTATTAATGCGTGCCCATGGATTTGTGTGTGACCACAGAGCCTCATACAAGCCAGAGGGATGGACTTTAGTACTTGAAATGGCAGATTTTGTATATAAGATGTGGCACATATTATAAACTTGTGTGTTTTACAAAAAAAAGATTTATTTACATATGTGTTGTCACCTTTCCGCCCATCAAAAACCAGGCAGTGACATCATGGGTAGGGTGGCAACCAATATACAGTACTCACAGTGTTACCTTAAGGGTGAAGACACACAGGGCTACTAGTAGCAGCTACTTGCTCATAACTACTAAAGACCAGAAAATCCCCTGCCATAGACAATACTGAGAATTGCCTCTGCTAAAACACACGTAGAGACAGTTATCAGTAAATGATCAGCATTGTCTGTTTTAGTAGCCATGACAAGTAGCTGCTACTAGTAGCTCTGTGTGTCCACCCAAAATGCCATCCCACAGGGTAGAATGTAAATTGTTGTGGGATGTCCAGGCCCGGATTTGTGGAAAGGCCACAAAGGCCCGGGCCTAGGGCGGTACAAATTGGGGGGCGGCATGCCGCCCCGCCGCACCAAAATATTTAAGTTTTTTGTCATATACGGAGCAATGGGGACCTCTCCCCCATTGCTCCGTATGCGATTGAAAAGGCTGCGCATGCGCGATCGCGAGTTCACGCATGCGTGGGGGTGTGAGCGCCGGTTGCGCATGCGCGCGGGGTGGGAGGGGCTTGGGGAGGGCGACGGACAGGGGGCGGCCTCGGGGCGTCATATGCGGCCCTGGGGATGTCATATGCGGCAACTTCGTCAAATCGCGCCGCCACGAATACCATCCCACTGGCAATTTACATTCTCACTGGTGGGATGGCATTTTGGGGAGATTAGTCGCCCACGAACTTGATGGACGTATGTCTTTTTTCAACCCAACTTACTATGTTACTATGACAAGGAAGATTTGTCGCGCAGTGACTAATGTCCCTGTGTGTCACAGCCCTAAAGGAGAAGGAAAGGTTTAATCAATGGGGTGGGGGGGGTGCCAAAATGTTAGGCACCTCCCAGTAATTGTAATCACTTACCTGATATCCCGGGTCGGTGATCTTGTTAGCAGAAACCTGCACCGGCCCGGGGTACCTGCAGCCCCCACTGATTATACCTTGCCTTCTCCTTTAATCCCATGTTTATCTTTTGTATATTTCCTTCAGATCAATAATAAATTAGAAGAGCTAAATAGGTTTCAGAAACAAAGGAACTGGGGCTGAAATAATTGCTTGGTTCATTTATATATATGTAAATATTTTAATCTTTGCCCCTCCTGTCCCACAGAGATCTGTGCCGCAGATTGCGGCGGGCACGGTATGTGCATCGGAGGAAGCTGTCGCTGTGATGAAGGCTGGATGGGCACCGCCTGCGATCAACGAGCTTGCCACCCGCGCTGCAACGAGCACGGAACGTGCAGGGACGGAAAGTGTGAATGCAGCCCTGGGTGGAACGGAGAGCATTGCACTATTGGTAGGAGGGTTACCCTGACTGATCTCTCAGAGTAACAAGGATGGGGAGGAGGATGCATGCTTTTATAGAGTTGCTGGGATGGGCTGCCTCTAGGAGCATGTGCGCTTTGTACTGGGTTATGACATCATACATGCATCACATGGGAACATGACAAAATGTCCTTTCATTTGGTGATCAGATGCCCCTTGTTATTGGAGAATTCATAGTCTGTTTATTGGAGATTTTGGAAAATTCTTTTTACTTAAGAATTATTGCACGTTCTGTAATGTCTGTGTCATTACCGCCCTTGTATATTAGCTGTGCATAAACTTAATTCCAAGCTATCAGTGTTGGTAGCAGTAGCCTTGGTGGCACCTCACCTCGAGCGAGCTTGACTCTGTTTTTGCATGAATAATCCGAAATTTTAGTATTAGAATGATCTATATACAGTGGAGGAAATAATGATTTGACCCCTCACTGATTTTGTAAGTTTGTCCAATGACAAAGAAATGAAAAGTCTCAGAACAGTATCATTTCAATGGTAGGTTTATTTTAACAGTGGCAGATAGCACATCAAAAGGAAAATCGAAAAAATAACTTTAAATAAAAGATAGCAACTGATTTGCATTTCATTGAGTGAAATAAGTTTTTGAACCCCTACCAACCATTAAGAGTTCTGGCTCCCACAGAGTGGTTAGACACTTCTACTCAATTAGTCAACCTCATTAAGGACACCTGTCTTAACTAGTCACCTGTATAAAAGACACCTGTCCACAGAATCAATCAATCAAGCAGACTCCAAACTCTCCAACATGGGAAAGACCAAAGAGCTGTCCAAGGATGTCAGAGACAAAATTGTAGACCTGCACAAGGCTGGAATGGGCTACAAAACCATTAGCAAGAAGCTGGGAGAGAAGGTGACAACTGTTGGTGCGATTGTTCGAAAATGGAAGGAGCACAAAATGACCATCAATCGACCTCGCTCTGGGGCTCCACGCAAGATCTCACCTCGTGGGGTGTCAATGATTCTGAGAAAGGTGAAAAAGCATCCTAGAACTACACGGGAGGAGTTAGTTAATGACCTCAAATTAGCAGGGACCACAGTCACCAAGAAAACCATTGGAAACACATTACACCGCAATGGATTAAAATCCTGCAGGGCTCGCAAGGTCCCCCTGCTCAAGAAGGCACATGTGCAGGCCCGTCTGAAGTTTGCCAATGAACACCTGAATGATTCTGTGAGTGACTGGGAGAAGGTGCTGTGGTCTGATGAGACCAAAATAGAGCTCTTTGGCATTAACTCAACTCGCTGTGTTTGGAGGAAGAAAAATGCTGCCTATGACCCCCAAAACACCGTCCCCACCGTCAAGCATGGGGGTGGAAACATTTTGCTTTGGGGGTGTTTTTCTGCTAAGGGCACAGGACAACTTATTCGCATTAACGGGAAAATGGACGGAGCCATGTATCGTGAAATCCTGAACGACAACCTCCTTCCCTCTGCCAGGAAACTGAAAATGGGTCGTGGATGGGTGTTCCAGCACAACAATCACCCAAAACATACAGCAAAGGCAACAAAGGAGTGGCTCAAGAAGAAGCACATTAAGGTCATGGAGTGGCCTAGTCAGTCTCCGGACCTTAATCCAATAGAAAACCTATGGAGGGAGCTCAAGCTCAGAGTTGCACAGAGACAGCCTCGAAACCTTAGGGATTTAGAGATGATCTGCAAAGAGGAGTGGGACCAACATTCCTCCTAAAATGTGCGCAAACTTGCTCATCAATTACAAGAAACGTTTGACCTCTGTGCTTGCAAACAAGGGTTTTTCCACTAAGTATTAAGTCTTTTTTTGTTAGAGGGTCAAAAACTTATTTCACTCAATGAAATGCAAATCAGTTGCTATCTTTTATTTAAAGTTATTTTTTCGATTTTCCTTTTGATGTGCTATCTGCCACTGTTAAAATAAACCTACCATTGAAATGATACTGTTCTGAGACTTTTCATTTCTTTGTCATTGGACAAACTTACAAAATCAGTGAGGGGTCAAATAATTATTACCTCCACTGTATATCAGAGAGGTCAACCTGTGGCTCCTCAACTTTCTTAACAGCTAGAAGGCCACAGTTGCGGTGGCAGTCGAGTGGTTGGCCATTCTGTCTACATTACATCACAGTGCATATTAGTTTGTTTTTGAGTGTCGGAAATAAAGGGAAACTACAATCTATTTGTAAGGGTAACGTTGCCTAAAGCAATTTGGGTGTATAAGCTTTGTTTTATACAGAGGTGTGTTCCACCCATATGTCTTGTTTTACATTTAGTATTTTATCGTCGTTCTGTTTATATTTTTATTACAAGCTGTTGTAGCTGTACATATTTTCTGATTGGATACAGGTTCTCAGGTTGGCTCAAGGTTGGTCTTACCCTGTGAATGTTTGAATGATCTACAAGTTGGTTCAAAACCAAGTACAAATCATTAATTACCAGCTGAATAGTGGATATATTTTGGAGAATTTGGGGGAGAATGTTCCCTTTTCCTTGTTATATTTCAACAAAGCAGAGTTAAGAGACGTCAATGGAGAAAACAACCCTAATAGACTGTTAAGCTGATCCTACACAGCTGATATTGCTTTCTAATTTATTTGGCAGTATTTTGGCCCATGTATGAGGGTCAAAAAACATTCACAACCACTATCTGGTAGTTATTGATATTGATCAGGTTGGCTGGTTGGTAAATCACATTGGGCAAGGAAGTATCCATTTCCCCTCATGTGATCTGATATTTTTGCCCCAAATGACCAGATTATTGTAATGCAAAGAGTGGGGTTGATCTCAACTACTAGTTGTATCCTAAAGCTGAATTGTGTATCAAGGGACAAATTGATCACTACTACTTGTAATGGTGCAGGTTGCTTCCCAGGGGTACCCGCATAAAGCACTGCAATGTTACCCAATTTGAGATTCTTTGCCCAAAACCAGGCTGTTGCCCAATTATACAGTATTACCTACTTACAGCTTACAGGCGGACTGTCATGGCAGATCAACAGCGGCTGCAGAGATGCATATCAGATAGCCCTGAAATGAGTCTCTTAAAATCATCATTTATAGTAACCCTAACACTTGCTGGGGTGTTGCTTCAGCAACAATTGAACAGCTTTGAATCTCCCTTTGTTTTAAGGTAAAAGCTGGAAGGCCACTGTTTTACATGTCCCTGATTTATGGGATGAGGCTTGTAAAATGTAAAATGTAGTGAGAGAATTCCGAGTCCAGGTTCAGTCACATATA